>NC_090204.1:8380000-8680000 GCF_033026475.1 Channa argus
TTATTAATGTATTTGATATGTAAATTGCAAGAGAATACGCATTTAACATGACCAGGGCCAATATTAACTCTGTAGTCCCCAAGATGGTTGAGATCACCAAATGTGTGCTGTCCTACTTCCTTATGGAAAACATATGCTGAATCAAGATTGATTTAATATAAGAACAAAATCTTACCCAACATTAGTCCAGAAAGCTGATAAACATTTATACTTTTTGTACAATCACAGTACTTCCACTGTCCAAATACCCTATTTATGCAAGGCAATGTAGGCTAGCTAGAGTATCTAGGCAGGTAAGGTAAAAGGCCATCCTGAATCATTAACAATTCAAGGAGGACGGAACTGTGCAAATCTCCTGAATGTATATGAATAGTCTGTATCCCTTGGCCAAAGGAGAGAAAAAAGTTAATTGTTTGCCAACATTACATGTGTAGTTGCAATTACACTATATTAAAAAGCTGAGGGAATTGTTGACATTTCCTATAATATGTCATGGATTGAATCAACATACTTCCAATAACTAGTATCCCCAAACTACCTGTCACATGTGTACTGTTCTACCTCATCAGCTGCAGTGTATTACACAGCCAGTGTAGCAGGGCCCTTTCCTCCTGGCCTGCCAGCTTTTCCCTGTCAAATATTTATAGAAGCTGAAACGTTAGATGGCCATCACCAGACTTGCACTTCTCTACCCAGGAAGGCACGCAGCAACAGAGCCATTTCAGAGATCAGACGTTGAATCCCAGCTCTCATTTAAGAATCCACATTCACAACAAAATGTGTTGTTTAATAGCTTTGACGCACTTCCAAAAGCTGTAAAGTGAACACGAGTCTTCAGTGGCACTGAGGGGGTTGGGAAAAGAGATGGCCATATTTCGCATGAATACTGGGTACTTTTCCAAATTATTCACCACGTTGTCAGTCGGTACTCAACCAAGGCAATGGTTTCATTTTATTATACTGGCTTATTTAACGGATGGTGACGGTTTACGTTTAGCAGGATCTGGCTAGTTTGGCTAACTTAGCAAGGTTCGTCAGATTTTTTGACAGCTTAAACTTTCTGGAAACATCTGTACACACGACAGAAGTTGCTCCGTGTTTTCCAATAGAGACGTTTGTATGTTATTCTAGACATTCACGTAGAGCACATTATCCACAGGACCGAGTTAAATCCGTTGCACCAACTTAAACAAACAGACTAATACAATGAAATAACTATTGGGGGCTCAGTAAACAGCAGGACCGAGCGTGATAAACGACGGAGTACGCTGGTCAACAGTCGATGAGGAGTGTCGTCTGGGTGTAGCTAAATTACGCTGGGCAGATACCAAACAGTCACCATCAGGCAACCCGGTTAGCAGAGAGAGAGAAAGTGCCTCCTAAACTAGACACTTCTCAATCCCAACTAGCTGGGCTCAATCTTCCTGTTGGGGCTGAATATCGCAGCAAGAAGGCAGCAGCAGCAGACAGTGCGGGGACTGACCTCGCTCTGTCTGTCACAACCGCCCGGCCAGATTTCTAACGGAAACCAAAATGTCACGGTACTTCCAAAGAGTCCTTTACCTTGCTGCTCTGGTAGCCTTCAAACGCTCTCAGTGCGCTGTCAGTGAGTTTCACGTGAAAGACGGAGACATTGCTACCGTTGCTCACTCTTCCACAGGATAGCCCGTAGCACTGCTCCTCCTTCAGCGCCGCCATCTTGCTACCGTTCCCACCACGCGCACGGACGCACTCTGTGGTAAACCGAGAACTCCCGTTGCTTTTCAATGAATATTCAATGACTGGTCACTGCTGATGAAGTCACGGAGCAATGAAACCCTGTACAGTCACGTTTGACGATAATAATGATAAAATCCCACCTTGTTGTTATTACTTACAATATAGTGTTCACATTCTAGTGCATGTTTATAGAGGTAATAATGGATGTTGACCTGCCAAGCAAAACTTCTACGTGTAGCTTTAATTAAATCATTTGCAGATATATGAAAAGGAAATTAGCCGATGCTGACAAATCTATTTTGTTTTGTGATACAAATCTGTAAATTTTAATGAGTGTCAAAATATAAGTCTGTCACACCCGTTCAAAACGAGCATTGCACATCAGTAATGCGTAGGAAGGGGGAAACGATAGGTCATGTGATTACGTCAGCAAAAACGTCAACGTCTCCAAAAAGCAGCTTGGGAATATCCAGAAACTAAGGCATGTCCAGTGTAAATACTGACGATTTATGGCACGTTGGTTTACTTTAAAAAGAAGAGGAATGCTTTAAAGTAGGGGGGTATCTCTTTTAATGAAATGTTTCTGATACAGATTCATTGATGTTTCTTAATCCTGATAGGCCATATTTATAAATGTTGGCACTATATATAATCAATTTAGCAGGAGACGTCAATTCATAGTTGAAAATAATTGAAAATCAGAGTCTCCCTGCCACAGGTGCTTTGTGGAAACTGTCATGAGGCACTAAGAGAAAACAGTGGTTTTATTAACAGATTATTTTTATTGTGATGAGTATAAAATTAACATATTTAGGGAATGCCAAGAATATTTAGTAACACTTCTTATACAATATTTAGCTCTCTACATTGAAGAAGTCACAGATTCAAAGGGCAAAGAGCAAAACCAATGCCATAAATTAATTACAGAGGTAGAAAAGCAAGGGGAGAGGGAAAAAACATCAATACACTTAAGTCATTCTTTAATATTTGGTCTTAATCATCAAAAACTTAGGCTTAATATATTGAAATAATATAAAATGTAATGGTTGCGCTAAACCACATCACAGAAAAGCTCTATGTACCTTTCTGTCATATCTACATTATTCCTTTGCATTTTTGTGGTCTTTGACACTGTGCCATACAGGTGTTGATTCAATTCCATGGTCATTTTTAAGGTTGATGTTTGTTGTGATTCATTTACCTGAATTATATTGTGAGGCATTTCCCTTTTTTGCCATACAAACTTAGGGATAACGCCATAAAATCTGCCTAAATATGAACAACAGAACTGACTCAACACACAATCTATAGAAACTGTGACCCCAAAAAAATACACTGCATTATAAAGGTGTACAAATCATCTTTCAATGTGTGAACCTAAATAACAAAGCATCTTTATTACACTAGGTGACATGACAGATTGTGCCATAGATAAAATGAGTGAAATCATGTTCTCTCTTGAAAAGGAAGTATTCATTTAACTGCACAATCTGAAACTTTAGAAACATAGCATAACATAGGACAACATCACAATGACTACTTTTAAATGGGAAATATGTTTAAATGGGCCACATCTGAAACTATGGGAAATTATTCCTAATTCTGACACTAAAAATTTTTTTGGCAAGGTGACAGAGATGCAAGAACCTACTTATTTATATAACTGTAAATATATTTCCCATATGCAAATATTTAAGTGTTATTGTTTCATATAGTTCTGACATAGAGAAATTAGAGTGACATTGAGGGGGCAACTGACTGACATTTCCACTCCCAGACCAGGGGTCCCAAGACACCGCTGGATGCACTTCTGTGTTTAGGTTCTTGACATAGTAAAAACTTGGTCAGGCCATCACTACAGGATTGGTTCAATTTCTAGCAGCTATCACAACAGATAATGCTACACCACCGATGGCTACTGCAGTGGCACCAAAAAGCCACTTCCAACTGAGACCCTGGGGAAATAGAGGAACAAAGGAGTACAGGGTTGACATCAAATAGAATGCAGACTGATTTATAACAGAGAAAAATAAGATGTTCATCTAATTCAAAATATGTATTATTAATGCTCCCTGTTGGTAACCACACAATTGTTTCCTTACGGAAATCACTCCAAAAGAACATGAGTGTCAAGTGATGATAGGTTAAAACTGTATAGTTAACTACATACTTTATTTGAGGAAATCATAGTCTCACCCATGAAGACTTGGCCTGGTGCTTCTGTGTATTACTGCTGCAACTAGTGGGGTTACCCAGCATCTTCTTATACATGGCCTGCTCTGCTCCTCTCTGCTCTGAGTGCTTCTTCACCAGCTTGGAGAGCTCTGCATGGATAGTCTAGATAGGAGATAACACAAATGAAGGCTGCAGACTGAAGTAGAACACCCGAAACCCGCTCTACTCATTTAAGCATCTCTATGTTATCCTTGAGGATTCAGACTAAGGCCTAATCATGCCTGGCAACAAAATTTCTTCGTTGTGATATTCTACTTTATTGCAGTATAAACAAAAGCCCTGGCAACACTGGAAGAGGTTAATGTTGAGATCTGAGATCGGGCCAAAGAAAATGGCAATGCCAACATAAATGGCAGTTATGTAGACATAGGTAGTTTCTCCAACACTATGTGCTATTATTGTAGAGATTGAAAGCTGCTGCTGAGATTATTTGATGCCACATCAGTTACATGTAGGATTGCATCTCATGCTAGTGTGACATTCTGGCAATGTGAACAACCAACTCACCAAATCAGGACAGATTATATAGGGGTGTCATGCTAATATGCCAGTAAAATGCAAAGTTACAAGCAAGTATATGTAAAACTATAATGGGAATGTGTTCAGACAAAAATCAGACACAAGGGTAAACCAATTCTAAGTAATCCACCACATGGGTTTTAATAGAGCAACATGAACATATAATTTTTTTACGATCATCATTAGACAAAGCATCGAATAGACATGAATATAAAGTTTTCAGCCTGGCCTTAATATATAAAGTTGAGTGCCATTTATGCATATGGAACAGGCTGTAGGTTGTTAAAGCTCTTCCTGCTTTTCAGTGTCCATGTCCGTTTCCACCAAGACCACAACTGCACTGCTGTACAACTCTCATCTCTTATACAACTTCAGCAGCCATAAGCCAAACAGAGGTGGAATTTATCAGATTAACAGGGTTTCAAAGAAAAATGTTGCTTTTTCCCCCTCCGCCACAGTCTCTTGACTTAGGTAGTGTGGGTATCATGAAGTGTTTGTTTATTGTTCCTGCTACCAGCTTCCTTCACAAGTTGTGAACATAGTTAACCTAAATTTGATAATTTGTTAACACTCACTTCCAGTCTGCTTTTGGATTATATTTGTGCATGTGTAAATCACTCCAGTATTTTTTCTGAAAAATATTGTAATGTTGATAGACTCAGAATTGATGTAACCCAGGGTAATGACTGAAGATTCAAGGTAAACTTTAAGGTTTGCACTGCATTTTTAGATGGAACGCAGCGTATAAACCATGGCATTCATTCCATCCATTATCTGTACATGCTTATCCTGTCTCTGGTCGCAGGGCCTATCCTAGCTGTCATAGGGAGAGTACACCCTGGAGGGGTCGCCAGTCTATTTCAGGGCCACTGTGGACAGCAGAACACCTACCGACCAATGGCCTGTTCCATATGCATAAATAGCATTTACATTTCTATTAAGACCAGGTTGAAATATCACAAACTGTTCCTTTAAGTCTGTCTGCCATTTGAAAAAAAGGAAACAGACAAATACATTTCTTCTCATCTATTTAAATTTAAATAAGACACCAGTTTATTAAAAAATGCAGACAGAATGTCTGTCAATGCTTGCAAAAGAGGAAAGAGAAAAGAGGAAGCACATTATCTTGTCAATGCGTGACGCCTGCGCCTCTTTAAAACCGCCTCATTGATTATAATAGAAGCATTCTTGTATTGTCACTGAAGCACACCTACTGTACTTGCCGTTAGAACATTTGAGTTATTTAGGGAGACTTCATTATTATAGTGCTAAGGAGAGAGTCCAACATTAATCCAACCAATCTAGCACCAAATTAGAAATGCGTTGACCCACAGACATTATTACCAATTATACAAGGATGGCAGTTTGATAAAGCACAACTCTGACTGGCAAAATGGCTTGCAAGTCCATATCATTTATAATATGCATAGTTGATGATTGAAAGATTCTTAACTACACACAGGTATGTTAATGCAGCAATCCACCTAAGATGTACAATTACAAAATGTAACAGTACATTACATTTCAATCCAATCTCATGTGTTTTATTGAATGTGATGGCCAGGCCATGTGCTGTTTGACAGATTGGTGTAGGATTGAAGTGGGGGATTCTGGGCATGAGCATCATGTTGCTCAATCTCACAGCCGATCCAAGATGCCCACGCACTAAGCTAAGTTCTGTCAAATGGCCTTGTGTAAAGAGCTTGTGTGTATAAGCAGCAAAGTATGGGCATTAGATATGGCTAAGTTGCAAGGCAAACCTATTTACAGCAGCCACATGAAAATAGATCCTCTGAAATGATGAATCAGCAGTTCACCTGACCTTGCTCTATAAAGTGATATTATACTCAATGCCACCATCTATTGGCCATTATAAAAAACTGCAAATATTCAATACCAACAGCTGTGTTTTTAATTTATTGAGAAAATGTCATATGTACCTTGTTACTTGGTTCCAACTTCAGTGCCTTCCTCAAAGTCTGAATGGCATCTGTGTACTCACCTTGCAAAGCCAAAACCTCAAGCAAGAATGCATAATTGTTAAGAAGAGAAAATAGAAATCTACAGAAATTGAAAAAATAAGAGCAATGTGTACCTTTCCCATTCGAAAAAGGGCTTTTATGTTGTCTGGCTGGTGTGACAGTGCTGCAACACAAAATTTAAGTGCTGCATCGTAGTGGTCCAGTTTGAGCTGTGCAGCAGCCATGTTGTTTAAACACTTCACTTTAACGTCCATCAGCTCATTCTCCTCCTCTGAACTAATGTCAACTGCAGCCAAAACCACACATTAAATTAAAATGTTTAAAAAAAAAAAAAGTTCACAAAGAAACAAAATCCTAAAATTAAAAAGGAAATTATACTATTTGTCAGGTCAAAGCATATAATCAAAGTAAACATCAGCTCTTTGTATTCCATGCTCCTCTATCACTTACATACTGAATCCACTGAGCTCTTTGCTGAATGATAAAAAGCTAAAAAAAAAAAAATGTTAAAGTTTTCATTTAGTCCTGACTCACCTTTTGAACTTGACTCTGTTATCTGCAAGGCGATGCTATAAGAATTAACAGCAAAAGCATAGTCCCGACGTTGATAGTGGACATTACCCCTCTCTCTTTTATGGCTGGCCAGGGCAATCTTTTCTGCAGGTGGCAGCAGTTCCAGGTCTGGAGCATCAGTGGCTTCCAACAGTTCCACTTCTAAAGTCAGCATGGCATTAGGAGGAACCGCAGTTTCCAGACTGGTCACCAGATCACATACAAGGAAAATCCAGTATTACATATCCCAGTGTCAGCATAAATTAATAGTAAAACTTAAAGTTGTAATTGTAAATTAAGGGGGAAGTGATTATCTTTAGGGAATACATGAACATAATGCATACCTCCCCCGATCACCGTATGCATATTTTGCCTCAGTCTGGATAAGAGCCTTTTCTCCCATTTCCATTAGCATAACTGTGAGATCCAGAGCCTTAAAGGAGAATACTGTCACTGCCATAAGATACTGATAGTAGCTGTGCATATCTTAGCATCAGCATAAATTATGCATAACCTAAATAAAACTGTCTTATGGTGTGCATACATTGAAGTTTTGTAATAAAACAGGTTTTACCTGAATAACATCACCATCTCCGAGAGTAAAAGAGAGGTATGACTGCTCCTCTACAAGTGTCCCATCCATTAAGTAAGTCTTGAGATGAATTTTGACATTTTGTCCCTTCTGTGGACGAGTGTCTCGCCCTTTCCCTGCCTTCAGGACTTTTTTCTTCAGTTGTTCATTGCCTTTGAGAATATAAAATCATTTTCATTCTGTTACAAAACTAATCACTCTCCAGTGACTTTTAAGCTACCACAGTGGCACAGACAACATTCCCAACATATAATAATAATAATAACAACAACAACAACAATAATAATTGCTTTAAACCTGCAACACCAGGAATGTTTGAATGAATGAATGTTATGATTACCGGTGCAAATTGTTGCAATCATGTGTTTTTAATAGAGGTCAAAGTGGGTAGTGGAGTCGTACTGGAGTGCATTACAAGAAGATGTGGCAGAGCCACTGTAGTGGATTGCATTAAATTGCACAGATGTTCATACTGTTGTGCCTGATTGTTTAATCTGCTCTGCCATACTGGTTTGGTCTCATACCTAAAACATCCAACCATTCATCGAGTTGATCTGTATGGTCTGGATCGGTGTCTGAATTTTTCTTTACAGACTCAATTGAGTGTTTCCTGTTCCCACCATCAGCATCTTCCAAAGGAGGGGGCTCGTCGTCAATGTCTTCTTCATCTAAAACCTCAAAATCCTCCCCGCTGTCCAGCAACGAGGTTCGTCCACTCTTCTTTGCTGAGGATGCACTGTCGTCCATAGTCTCTCGATTTTTAAGTCATCAGTGAGTAGAACACTGAAAAATAAACACAAGCAATCGTCGCACACACTAACGTTACGCTTTAACAGTTAAATCAATTCCAAACCTCTGTTTAGATTGTCCAACAGGCAGGCTTATTTTACACTTGACTTTAAACCAAAAAAAAAAAACTTTCCAGAACTGAGTCACTTTACACTCGGTTAATTGATTGTCGCTACCTAATAACTAATAACGTGATTAAAACTGCAACCCGACCACAACAACTAACCCGCTCTCTACAACAGCAGCTAGGTACATGCTGATAAGTCGCCAACCTAGCCACACGCTTCCAGAAGTTTCGGACAAGTTACACCCTTTTTCTATCCCTTCGAGCGGCTATGAGGGTAGCACTGATGCTAACAGGCGTTAGCATTAACCATGGGCGAAGTCAAACTAGCATTAGCTGTAACGCTAAGGCAATTACACTACCTATCAGGTTCACTTAGGTCATATTTGGGGCTGTTTCATGTTGTCTTGCATTACTTAACCTTACATCTATTTCACAGAGAGTGTGCCACTTACGAGTGTCACATGTTGACGTTACAAACCCATTTATCACATCAATCTAAGCCATAACTTACCCCTAAACACAGACGCTTGTTGTGATCCTGTCTAATCCCCTCCCCGTAGTATAGTTACAGCGGTGAAGTTCGTTTGCTGTTGGAAAACAAGTGCTCAGTAGAATCAGTACATGTCGCTTGATTACCAACATCAAGCTGACTTGCTGCGGTCTCGGCCACGACAAGCTGCTTCCGGTTAACCTTGCGCTCCTGACCTGCCTAACCTCACGGGTATCGCGAGGACTGCGGCTTCAGCTTTTAATTACAAAACTTTACTCGTTTTCTTACCTTGTGTCTAATGAGTTTTCTCGTTAGAACAAGAAAAAAATCTTGTTATAACGAGAACAATTGCTAAGAACTAATAACAACACCATCTATGTTGCTTAGTGAAAGCAGAATTTCCTTACGTGTCAGGCCTAATACAAATAAGGCTTAATTAGTCCATTCAGACGCTCACGTGCATCCAAGTCAGCATCGAGAAAATAATATCGTTACAACGAGAAAACCTAAACGATATGGATCTTGTAAATACGAGAAAACAGATGTCGTGGTTACGAGTTACAGAACAACGGATCAAGGTATTTACGAGTTATGTTTCTCGTAATTACCAATTCTGGATCTCATATTTACAAGATACTCGTAATTATGACTTAGGGATCTCATAAATATGATAACGTTTCAGAACCTGCCTTAGAATAATCGGTTTTTTAAGATGTCTTCAGTATCACAGTAGTTCAGTGACAGGTTTCAATACTTCCAAAAGTCTACAGTGAAACAAAATACTCGATAGATAATTCGGTGGGCTTAGGTTTCCGAAATGTAAACAAGTAATCTATAAACTGATCCCCTCTTTAGGCTATAAAGCAAGGTCCAATTTGCAGCCGACAGTGTGACTATCCGTATCTATGGCAACACGATACGTCCGGTTTCCTGTAGAAATTGGTCACGAGAGTGAATTCTTTAACGTATTTTCTAAAATACTATGTATAAAATGAAACACGCAAATTGATATTTAGGATCGTATTCAGTAAGTATTTAAATCTCCCAAATAAAATTGAGAATTATCCTAAACCATTACATCGTTGTCTCAAATAGCGACAAAATATTAACCACTATAACTTTTCTACACATTTTGATCTCTGGATCGTAAGAAATCATTAAACATGTTAAATGTTAAAAGTGTTCCCATCGTTGGAAGAGTAACATTAAGTGTTGCATTGTCATAGATACAGAAAGTTATATGTGTTTATATGTTTACATTTAGCAACATAAAATATGCCGAATTGGCTATTAACGATTCATTTTCGCTTTGTACTATTGGAGGTACAGATAACTCACTGGATTTCTCGTATGAATGAAGGAAACCTGAAAACGTGACGATTCTCAGGCAAGTTTTCAAATTTCTGCCTCAGAAGAAACATACGTTGTTATATTATATGCGCCAGGATGCCCGGTCCGGTGTAAAAGCTGTGCCTAATCAACAAACGGACAAATGATCCACTGTGACGACCCTGAACTCACGGGATAAGATGAAAGGACAAAAAAAAAAAAAATAAAAATAAAAATTAGTAGTGGTTCTCTTCCGTATCTTTTTCCATTTTAGGTTAGTTACCAATCTGGTTTAAGATAAAGTTACAGATAGACTAAATACAAAATGAATCTTTTTGAAACAGAAGATAGAAACAGAAGTGCTTTATGAACTTAAATGATTGGAGAGGACTGCAGTGTCCTGGTTTAAGTTAACCCTTACCCTTCATATGGTTTTGCTTTAACTCATTACCATTAATGCCATAGAAGTGTATTGTTTTAAGTAATTTGATTTAGTGATTTGTCAATCAATAATGAAGCGTCGATGAGTGTATCAAGCACAAAGAAACCCTGTCGATGTGCGTTTGGCTTGGAGAAAAATCACCTGACCGATCCAGCGGCTGTGTCGTAAGAAAGTGAGGCGCCACATTGTGTTTATCGGGAGGCCCTACTTTTGACTGTATTCGTGCTGTAAGGAGGAGAGGAGACTTTGTTTGAAGCTGGTTGTATTTGTTTCTTCATTGATATTTATGGAATCATCGAGAAAAAAGTTAATTTTCTCCAGTCTAGGATAATTTTGATCTTTGATCTTACATAAGGCAAACGTTTTCCTCTCCTGTTTCCACTTTTGCGGAGTCTTTTCTCAAGGACTCTTCATTTAATTTATTTTATCACATGAATGAACTTTTAATTTTATTTGCAGGTAGAATGTCGTGTCAGCTCCACAGAGCTGTCTTACATAAACAGGATCACTTCATCAATGACCTCTACAATCTTGCTTAAAAAATTAAATGTACTCCCGCCTCTCCTGTACCTTGTGTAAGAATTTTTCCGAAGCAAGACAACTGCTCTCAAAGAGACAAAATCGCCTTGGCCCCAACAAGCTACTTACTTTTTCCTATTAAAAATGTGTAAAACCTGCCTTTTCCCCACACATAAGTACACAAGTATTTCCACTTTCAGTTATTTGTCCTAAATGTCATTAACAAAATTCTCCACTTTTAATTGACATGTTTTTTTACTTATACTTAGTTGCTAAAAAGATTATTGTATATTCTGTGGTTGAGATACTATTAGTCATAGTCATATTATTTTGGTTATATTCAACCTAAATGGAATATATACACTTCTCTTTCTTCAGTTAGCACTTTATTATCAGCTAAGTATGTAAACAGGACCATGTGGATGAAGGGATGACCTAAGTTAAAGTCTCCACACGCTTTATCCACGTTGTCTGCAAGCTTTTAGTCCAGCAGATGTCACTTACAGTGTCAACACTGTGTCAGCAGGGAACTGTGCCATACACTCCATGTGGTGTCATATACCCATCACTAATTTGATTTATCATATTTTGCTAATACATGTGTTTACCTTGTCTGAAATTTGAAAATTGTGTTCACTGTAAATATGTTTTTCAAAGATTAACATGATTAATGAAAAACTTATGATTTCCTATAAGGGTATACAGTTTTGCTTTGTGTCTTGAATGAGATAGCAGTTAATTGAGAGCTCAGAGGAAGAGATCCAAACAACAAGGAAAAATCAAATGACATTTATTATTGATGCATTGTTTCTTTTGTCATAAGCAAATTATCTGTTTTTCTTTCAGTCTAAAGAAACTTTACAATATAAAGAAACATACAAAGAACATCTTTATTACCTACACAAGACACCTAAGTCCCTAAGACAAGATCCTGAACTATCCTACCATGAAATACAAAGCAAACCCAAGAGACAGACTGCTTCATATTGAATACTGCCATGTCATCAGAAAGGACCATGAACGGTACAGGAGAATCATTTATGTCCCCTTCCCTTAAATCCCCACCCTTCCCCATCTCAACATAACCACCCCACCCGACCAGCAACTCTTCCTAATGGTACAGTATTATACATCACAATAGAAGTACAGAGATGGCCAACAATCGATATACACAGAGGACTGAGAGAGGATTGGTGAGAGAGCTTTTTTCTATTCCGTGCTATTTCAGGAGTGAATAGCAAAAGACACAGATTTTAACCATAAGTATTACTTTTTGATTTATTCTTAATTTAAAACAAAGTTCTCTTATGTATTTTTTTCCTTTTTAAAAGTTATCTTAAATTGATAAAAATCCTTCATATTAAAAACTGCAATATGAGGTCACATGTTTTTTGTGAGAAGATGCCCTTTGGAAAAATTACTCAAACAATTATTCATAGCCAATAGTAACATTCAACTGAAACATAAGGAGACAAGGGCAGAGTGAGGACGCTACAGCTCATTTGCTTCTCTCTATCCTGTCCTCTCTCTGTTCTATCTTACAGTCTGCATTTGCTGTTACTGGTTTCTATGCATTTTAATGGAAATTTAGCCACATGAGCCAAATAGTCAGTGCATCCTTTCTCTATGAAAAACATGGACAGTTTTATTTATAATTTACTTTCAGCTGTATTCATTGGTAGTGACTGACATATCAAAACATGTCAATGATATCAAAATGCATTATACAGTATTTACAAAAAGGAAATTAAACAGAAAGAAGAAGAGGTTTAGGGGGTGAGGGTTGTGACTGAAGGAAAGAAGGGAGGTGTGTCACTACACTGAAGAAACACTAGAGTGTGTTTCCCATGGCAATGAGAGTCACATCCTGGAGATGTCCCTGTTGTACTATGGGTTCAATCTGTTCACATTGATATCAGAAAATTGATAAGTATATCACCCATAGAGGCTACAAAGTTTGTTTAGTTATTGTTGAGTTAACACAGCCATAATGTAAATGGTGCAGTGATGTCATGACATGATTTTTCCCTTTAAAACAGTGAAAGAGCACATTGAAAAAAGCAGAATAAATCCAGAATTAAATATTTTACTGTTCTTTTCTTTATATGCAGATTCTATGGGCTTTAATTCCCCCCCCCCCCCAATACATTTAAAATATAAATGTGGAAAACTATCCACAAAAAGCAAATATATCCATTGCAAAAGTATCTTACTGCCCCTCTTCCTTAGCTAGTGGCAGTTGCATGGTCTCTTACCCCCAAGGTGAATCACTCTAATCCAATCATCAGTGCTGCTACAGCTGGCCAGTACTCTGAATCCATTATCCCTTATGTATAGGACTCGCTGAGGGGACGGGAACTCCAAAAACAGTTATTTAGCCCATATTGTCTGGTTTAAGAAAATGGATCATACATAATCTGCAAGTTTAACCCAAACTCAAGGCAAGAAAGCAGGCTTCATTTATGTATCCAAGATTCCACAATCCAAAGGGAGAATCTGGCAAGAGAGCAGGATGAGTCCTTGGAGGAAAACAGTGCTCCTTGGAGTCCACAGCAAGGTTGAAATCAAAGAAACTGATGAAGGGGAAGGAACCATTTTTAGGATTCACAGACAACTGTAACAAATAATAAAACAACCACAATACAAGCTAAAGCAGAAGCTAAAGCTGTATGCTGTATTTACAGACAAGACCAAATGTATAGACAAGATAAAAAGATACAAAGGCATTTTAGCAGTTAAAGGATAATGAGAAGAATCCTATTAAAAAAATTAACATTATCCATAGTTTAAGCCAAGATAATACGTCCTAGCTCAAACTACTGAATGAGGGGAAGATAATCAATCAGCTGGACTGTTCTTACTTTGAAAGTTATAGAAATGGGGCTACAAACATAGAGGGGCAAAGATGCAAGCTACAAGGTCAGATGAAGTTTAAGGAGAGGTATGTTAAGTGAGGCTGAAAAAACCCAAGAAACAAATAACCTAAAACCATGTAAACAGAAAATCATTGTGCATTTTCTTGAGCATGTGCTTAATGTATCATTGTTAATGCTGCTGCTGAGATAAAATGTGCCCTTAACAGGAAATCATTACTACATTAGTAGAATATCAATTATGAAAATAATATTAGTATTAACAACAAAAATACAAATATTTATTGAAAACCATTCTCGCCCTAAAATAATGTTATCAGTTCATCAGTTGTTGTTGTTTTTTTAAAATCATTCCTGCCACAGAAGCAAAGTTTCTGAATGAGGGTTTTCAGCCCCCTGTCGGTGAACTACTGGGTGCCCCCCATAAGTTATAAACAGCATGATAAAATGGAGTGGTGGTAGATGCAGATGAGCATCTTTTTGGGCTTAAATGCCACCTACGAGAAAAGGTTTTGGGTGACACAAACTTCGAGCAGGTTGTCACTGTCCTAGGACCCTTGACAGGGTCCGGCAGGTGAGGAGAAGTCGGGAGGAGACCCTTCCTTTTCCTTGGAGGCCACTGCATGTTCTTATACCCATTTTACAGGCAATGGGATGGGGGGCCCTTTAGAGTACTCCTGCATTCCAGGGGCATCCCCAGGGGCTACGTGGCAAAGCACACCATCCACAAGGGAGGAGAAAGAGGGAGGGAGGGACAAGGGTAGTGCAAGATGCACCAGGAAATGGGACAGGGGGATAGGGATAAGGGGAGACGAAAAATAAACATAATAAAAGATAGAATTTAAAAAGAAAAAAAAAATCACACATTCATTGCCATGTTGGGTGAATACTGTAAAGAGAGAAAAAAGAGAGGAGGGGGAGAAAAGATAAGGCAAAACTATATTAATGTTCTTTACTACTCAGTTCAAGATGAAAACAACTAACCAAACTAAATGTCATGTCCAGTAAACCAGCCTTTATTGAAGAATAATATATAACAGAGTTTTTGAGCATGCAGTTTTTTCTGTGTTTGATTTAGGTAATGGTAGAAACACAGAGTACATGTGGACCACAGCTTCTTTTAGCAATTCGTTTCAAAATGATGGAGTTTTTTTGATAGTCTGTAAAATGCTCTTCTAAGTTTTAGAAAAATACACACTGGCTTATTTTAAACCCAAAATGCTACCTGTAACGTAGGTAAATACCATGATACAAATCAAATCGACCAAATTTATCTATGGTAAAAATAATTTTTTACTGACTGAAAATCACTAACTTTTTTCTAAAAAAACAAACAAACTGTGGGGCAAGTATTGAGAAATGATACATATTATACATACATAATTGTTTAGAGAGAACATTAAACTTTTTGAAATAAACAGCAGTGTGGACATCGTCAGAGCACCAAGCTGTGCTGCGTTATTTGCAGATTATGTTTTACCGGAAGGTTTTTGTACTGATTTACTTTTCGCTTAGTTTTTGTCAGTGAAATACCTTTGTAACTATCAAAGTCTTCCAAAAGAACTGATGGAGAAATATCTTCAAATCGTGTATACAGGGCTGAGTGATTTGACACAGCGCCTCAATCAGCAATAATTTTTAATTTGATTAATGTCTTTTTTCACTGAGATGTCAGGGAAGTCCTATGTAAGACAGAGAGAAAGTGCAATGCTGTGTGCGACAGACCAATTTATACATGCATCTAAAACCAGACAATTAGTTAGATTCAAGACCTAGTCAAACTCTATTGTTGTGAAACTGAACCCAGGTCAGCAGTGACACTGCCACATACATTCTTCTTGTGTGCAGGAGTTTAGTATTACATTTTATCATCCTGTATTTGAGTCTCAGACTAAATGGAGCTATCAGAATTCTCCCAAATAAAATGTAATTATGATCCTGTTGTTTGATTGAGGTCACAGAGTCTATTAGGTTGTTCTACCCCTAAAAAGGTGTTTTCTCCTTTGGTACTCACACTTTCACTTTGGAATGCGTTTAAAAAGTTGCCTCCCATCTCGCCATCATCTCGTGGAGTGCCAGGGGGATTGTTCATGCCTGCCATGTTGTTGGGAGAATTCTACAACACAAAAGAAACCAATAAGAATTCAGAAATCATTAGTGCAACAAACACACTGATAGATAGACAGAAACGAGAACAGTCAGTCCTACCTTTGGCAACCCATCCATGTCCCCAGAGCCTTTGATCAGAGAAGGAATAAAACAAAAACCAGAATCATTACAAGCTAATAGTTAACTGATGCTCAGCATCCTGCTACTAATTCAACACTAGTTGAAGACATCCAGCGCATGTAGAAACAGCTTCTCCTCTCACAGATAGTGGCCTTTAATTAAGCTATTTGTTTCAGATACAGATGAGAACCAACTCCACAGGCTTCACTGATCATGTCTAACCCATCTACAAGATAAATTGGCTTTCTCACTGCCCTACTAATCTGTTTTAGTTTTGATCAATACAGGGAGAGAGAACACTTCTTCTGCCAGCCAAAGGGGGGCAGAGTCGTACTTTGATGGTTAAGCTCAGGAGGTTATACAAAGTAATTGCTTAATACATATAATTAGCTACTAACCTAGTGATCCATTCATATGATGCTGCTCCATAGCACCCATTCCACCCATTGGCCCATCAGGACCTGGCCCCATTGGGAACTAAAGGAAAAAAACAGGGAAATTAACAAAGGTCATTTATCTTGCCAGGTAAGGATGGTGGGGCAATGGATTATTCGTTATTTAAATAAATCTTAAAAAGGAGAAAGCCTGAAGCCATTTACTGTAATTTAAAATTAACAAAGTTACTCACATTAGGTCTATTTCCACCAGGGCCAATGGGGTTCATCATTGTGTAAATGTTTTCACTTGAATTTGTTGAATCTGTGAAGCAAAAACAGTTGGATGTCCAAACTACTATAAAACAGTCTCTTCCTTGTAGTCTAATATATTTACATGTAGATCTGTGTTTTTCAGTTGTGTTTCACGTCAGTATCAAGTATAGTTCTTGAAATAATAACAAAGATATCAGTATTTAGGTATAGTATTGAATTCTGAATTGGAAATAATGAGCTAAGCTGTAGTGGCACTGTCATCTGCTATATTTGACATTGTTTCAGTTTCATTTTGCCATTTGTACAGTAGATTCAGCTATAGCCCGACATGTTTTTGCTTCTGCGGTACTTAAAGTGTCTGTACACTTGCCAATGAACATGTGTGTCAATCATTCTCCACACTGATATCTGCAATGTAAAATGTAAGAAACTTATTATGTCTTATACCTACAATAGGGAGATTAGACCTAGTTATTTTATGGACACCCTGGCAACCTAGCAACAACCAGTACATGCCGTATTGCTCCTTGTGTATCTGTCTGTTATGAATGGATTCAGAAGGATAGGGTGACCTTGATCTGACATTGCAGACAGAAAGTTGTGAGAAGAAGACAGGGAAAAGCAGGTAAAAATATGAACAGATAAGACAGAAAAAGAGATGCATACACCATTTGCAAAGCGGTTGAGATGTAGTTGCCTGTTAGTGTCCCTGAATCTAGCTTGTGTCGTCGTGACTGGAGGAGGGGGGCAATACTGAGTGGGAGGTGTGCATTTTTATAAAAGACTTGTGTGTTTGTTTGACAGTGTATGTGTGTCCTCACACACAGTATTGGCGACTGCAATGGAAATATGTTTTCCCTCCCGGTGTATGTGTGAGCTACAGCGTTTTGTGCAAAAGGTTGCCCCGGCAACGTATCACAATAGAGGTACGTATATAAATAATAAATAGTGGACACAAAAAGAAGCTCTCCACAGGCCCACAGAAAGAGAACATCTACAGGATACCATCCCACAGGGTTGCTCTCAGCTAATTCTCCACAGACAGATTAGATGGATCACTCATTTGAGTGACATGCCTTTCCTTCCTTTTTCTACAAATGTCTCTATTCGAAGAAAACACGGCAAACAAAACCAGAATGTTTTTAAAGAAAAAAAAACAGGATATTCAACAAAAACCTTCATGTATGTCCCATCCGAAATGATATTTAGTGAAATATGTTATCATTATGCACTTTGACTTCAAAAACATCCCTAAAGGCTAAATGCCTGAAGTCTTTAAAGGTCTATTTCTTCCTGTCTGCCAAAGAAAGACGTGTGTCTGACAGGAACCAGATGTGATGCTTCTTCGCCTTCTTCAGTTAACACTGGATAAAAGTAGAAATCAGAAGGGAAACCGAAGTGTAAAACTCACCTCCGGGGCTAGGCATGATGGGAGTTCCTGGTGGGCCGCCTCCCCCTGGAGGACCCTAAGGGGTAAAAACAGAAGAAGAGAAATGAGTGCTGAGTGCATCTAGACGGCAATGTGCCCGTTAGATATCACCGCATGACAGGTAATTTATGGCCCGTGGTTGAACACGAGTCCATGACAGGACACTTACCACATAGTTGCCTGGAGATGAAGATGAATAAGCTATCTGTGCAAAGAAATGAGCAAGGTAATGAGGTAAAACAAAACATGAGACACAGTTATTGTAAACACACTCAGTTGTGTAGCTGATAAAGACATGAGAGTATGTGACTCACTGAGTTAGTGTTGGGGTTTGGCCATGGACCCCTGCCACCAGGACCCCTGGAAATGCAAACAGAGAGAGCAATATGAAATGGAACTTTTAATAAAATGAATACATAATTAGTAATTAGTGTTTTCTTAAGTAAATAAATACAGTTCTTCCATTAATGTGATTGATAATTTAGATTTATCTCATTACATGTACACATACACAAATATTCCTCATTTGGTTTTAGAAACAAACCAGGATATTTATTAGAAAATACTTGTGGCTATTGCTACTTCATAGACCTTATGAAGTCAGAATTTTCATACCCAACTGGTAATAACCAGAGTAGCCAAAAAAGGGCAGAAATATGAGCAGTATTCTACAACAAAGGAAAAAACCAAGGCAGACTAAGTTTATGTTCCGAGCTTGACAAACCTCTGGGGTAATATAATAAGGGATTTTGCTACATCTCTAGATCTAAGAAGTTGACTTAGCCCCTTTCAGACATGCAATGGAATTCAGACATTTTCCAGACTTACTCTGGAATGGCTGTATGTGTGTGAGCAAACACAGAAGTCTGTTGGCCCTGACATTACCGGGACTTTACCCAGACAGCTCCCTAGTGCAAAGTCCGGATTATCTCCACCCGAGCTCATTTGTGAATAGAGGAGGTAATACTCCGGAGGATTCACATGAGTGAGTGGGCGTGTTGAGGACGTCCATTTGCTGCGACTGCCGCGAAATCGGTCAAATACAAACACCTGAAGGTGAAGAACTCAATCATTCATACAAACACAACGACTATGTCGAACTGGAAGAACAACGAAATTCATGACCTTCTCTCTTACAAAACAAAACATTGTCACTTCCGCAGCTTTGTTTTTGAGTCATGTCCTGCCCCCTGTTCAAAGTGAAGTGGAGTATTTTTTCACAAGTGAGAACGCATAGACTACCTCTCGTTGGTGGCTACACGTCTGTAAGGGGAACTCCAGACAATGTCAGGACCTGAACCTCCTGACATGTCTGAAAGGGGCTTCAGTGAAGAAAGAGTTACTATAGGTGATAAAAAAAGCTGTAAAAAGTGTAAAAAATAAGATCCAGGTTTCAATAAAAAAAACAAGAATATTCCTCTAAATTAGTCTTTTCTTTCGAACTTGATTTCAGTCTACTAACATGTTCATGCCCGGCATCCCTGGCCCCATGGAGTTTGGAGGAGGCCTCATCCCTCCACCGTAGTTCTACACAAAGAGAGAAACACACATTCAGCAGGGCGTCTCACACCTGTTTTTTCTGGAGGTTTTATTGTTAATAAAGGACAGTGAGGATCATGTCTCCCACTAATCATGTGTGTTTATGGGTTGTGCGTGAAGCTGTTTGTTTCTGAGTCCATTTTTGTACATTTGTAAGGTTGTGTGTCTCTGTATACGTGTCTCTATGTGTCCATGCTCCCCTCTGTGGATTTGGATGTATGTTTTCATGGCTATCCAGCAGGCGTGTTTGGCTGGCACTATGTGTGTGTACTTGGGTACGTATGTGTGTGTGACTGAGAGACAGAGAGACAGTGAGAGAAAGAGAGTAGGGGGGCAGGCCAGAGAGCTACTCCACTCAGAGGAAGAGTTTTGTTCAGCAGACGATTACACTTGTCGAGCAGATGCTACACCAGCTGCTGGTACGCTCACTGCCAAAGTCACCGAGCCAGGGTGGCACAGAGAGGGGCCGTGGGGCACAGGAAGATTGTGTGTGTCTTTGTGTGAGGTGATGTTGGAGCGGGAGGTTGTTGGGTGCAAAATGGAGCAGCTGTCTGGTAATGGTAATTCAAAAGGACACTGAAGTTTAAGCATCTTGTGTATTACACTGAATCACATCAACAAAAATTAAGTCAATAAAAGGAAACCAGCAGTGCCAAATTTTGCACCATTTTTGGTCAAAATGTTGCTGGTGGTGGCTTGCTCAGAGCAGTCTGAGTATTCCGCCTCCTGTTTGTCTCCCTAGGTGGGAGTCAGCAAGTAGGATTTAACATGTAGAACTGGCATTGGCAGTGGGAGAGCATGGTCTGAGCCAAGCTAATCATCAGAGCACTGCTGACATTTGAAGGAAAAGTTACGGCCTAGCAGGACCAAACATTCTCTTCAACAGGATTATCTGCATGCAGTTTATAGGCTGCTGTTCACCATTATAGCTATTTTTATGGTAGCTCTAAATGAAGGGTAACCAAACATTGGGTTAGTTCATGAACTGACTCTCCAAGCAGCAAATCTGGCTGTGGAGCAGCAGCAGAGTGGCAGTGTTTTAGACTGGTACTGATGAAGGACACTGTCTACTGTCATGACCTGCATAATTAACTTTGTGTCTGTAGGGCAGAGTAATATAACTAGTGCCTACCTGTGGGCCCATCCCTCCCATTCCTCTGGGGGGATTCATTCTCATAGGACCTCCCATGTTTGGATGTCCTGTGGTGGGGCACAGAAAGAGCAGCTTGGGAACAGGAGCAATGCTTAGATCAATTCAATTTCTTTAGCTGAAAAGGAAGCGTTTTTATTCCGAGGCCAACATGAGATCAGAAGACAGTGTGTAGTGTAGTGTGAAGGTGTAGCTCCATTAAAATTACATCATGCTTGCCATTACCTTGAGGTCTGGTGGGGTCCAGGCTGTTTGGCAGGAGAGGCTGTGACCCAGGGATGCTCCCAGGAGGCTGATTTGGCATACGGAGGGAAGGCCTGGGGCCACCTGGGTACCGTGGGGACATGAATGGCTACAGGAAGGAATACAAGGAATGATCATAGCTTTATTTTAACGTGAACACTTATGGAATACATGTTATAATTTTTGACAGGTTTCAAACGCGACTCTGCTCTAACAGTATTTTAATTCTTCTTCTTCTTCTTTTCCTTTCGGCTGTTCCCTTTCAGGGGTCGCCACAGCGAATCATGTGCCTCCATCTAACTCTATCCTCTGCATCCTCTTCACTCACACCAACTAACTTCATGTCCTCCCTCACTACATCCAAATGCAGTTAAAACATTAAAACTGGAAAACATGTTCATCAACATAATATTTAATGTACATTCAGCAAGTATAGCTGTTCTATTCATCGATCCAAATATCTATAACCGCTTATCCTGTTTAGGGTAGCGGGGGGCTAGAGCCTATACCAGCTGTTATTGGGTGAGAGGCAGGGTACAGCCGGGTCAGATCTCTGTCTATCCCACGGCCAACACAGAGAGACATACACAGACATTCAACCATTCACACTTACATTCAGATCTACTGGCAATTTAGAGTCATCAATTAACCTAACATGCATCTCTTTGGGATGCAGGCCTGCGACCTTCTAGTTGAGAGATGACAGCGCTAATAATAACTATTAATACATTGAAATTCAGTTTTAATAACCTCCAATTTTGTGCTTGAAGATGCACAACTTCTCTTTTTACTTCTCTCTTATTTTAAGATACTGTGTTTTTTGGTGTTTTTTGGTGTAATTAAATGTAGCTCTCCATAGAATATGAATAATTTCACAATCTCTTTAAATAGTTCTCTTTCCTTAGTGTATTGGTCTAAACAGGTAAATCAATGTATTAAGTTTCCCCTCAGATGACTGTCAAACAGATTATCTTGATAAATACCGCATACTTGTTGTAGGTAGCAAAACGAGACACATTAGGCTTAGAAATACAATCTCCTTGAATCTGATCTCCCCACATTTGAGGTGTTTACTCTGAACGACAGCAGGGGGAGCTATCGTGTTAAGGAATAAAGCATTGTTATAGTGCTGTTACGTTTCCTAAAAAGGAGGGGCCTGTCATTAAGTTTTGGAAAGTAAGACCTGAGGTGGTAAAATCCATTAGGATAAAGGTAAGGGAGGACAGATAAGAGAAGGGGTGAGAAAACACATGCAGGGTGGAAACTTGGAGAGAGGAAGAACCATAAAAGAGAGAGGGAGGTGGAGCGGAAAAAGAAGAGAAACATGACACAGTTGGGTGGAGAAGTACGAGCAGAAGCAATGTTCTACATCTTGAAGCTTTTCTGTTGGGTGCAGCTGCACATGTGCTGGACATTTTGTCTCTATGTCTGTATCACCAGACACCAGCACTACAAAACAGCAGCCTAAAGAGTGTAAGCAGTAAGGAAATGGTGAAGACACCACTCATGCAGATGTTTCAGTAGAGAGGGGACAAGAACAGCCTGTGCACCACTGGTGAATTATGTAAAGCACCCCAGACAGATGATTCTCAGAATCACCTATGAGAGTATGTGTCTGCAGCTACAAAGACAAAACACAGTGAGCTACATTACAGTGTGATACAAATTAATTTCAAACTTAATCTAACTATTTTAGTATCAAGGGGAAACATGCTGATTTGAATACGGATTGGGTAAGAGCTGTTTGTGTTGGTTACGGAGCATGAACAGCCAAATAATGTTCATATCATCGTCTTCACACAGAGATAAGCACAACACAAAAACAACAGGAGACTAGCTTTCAATGGTAATTACACTGTGTGTGTGTGTGTGTGTGTGTGCGCGCACATGTTTCGGGCAAGTGGAGGACAAGTTATATAATACCAGTTAGCCCTTGAGGCAAAGACTAACTTACTACTTACTACTCTCTACTCTCCTCGTTTCCTACCCTCTCCCCTCTTATGTTGTGGTGGGTTTGTGTGCGAAAAGCTGCATCGTGTCAGGCTTTCCTGCAATATTAATGGCCTATTGATGGACTATGGGATGGTGAGTGCTGGGCTGAGGGAAAGAGGAGGCCCTCCAGATGCACCTCTGCTCCTTACAGCTGGGCCAAAACAGCTAAATTATTCATCCAACCCACCATCGTGGATGCTGCCTATCCTGTCTGTTAGCTCAACAAAGGAGCTGTGTGCTGTTTGTACACTGTCGTTGTGTGACTGAGTGAGTGAGTGAATGAGTGAATAAGTGTGGGCTTAGAGAGAGAGCTAAAACCCGGCAGATGGGGGAAAAGAAAGACTAAATGCTTCCAACTCACCTGTCCATGAGGCCCCATCATGGGATTATTGGGGTTGTGTGGGGGAGGCTGCGTATGAGGGGAAGGCTGAGATCCTGGTGGACCCTGGTGAGAAAAACATTGAAAGGTGTCAGAAAAGTGCTACAATAATGTAATTGGTGATATTCAAGCCTGCATGGGAAAATGTGTCAAACTCTACAAGAGATCACTGGAGTTTTCTCCAAAAGGAGTGTGTGAGTCAGTGCACACAATTTCCTAAATACATTTTCTCACTTTCTGGTGAATTTGAATGGAATTTTTCACATCATTTAAAAAATATTTTTTAGAAATAGTAATTTCAATTTCTAGCAACAGCATTCCATATTTCATAGTGACTATATTTTCTATAGAATGTAATACACAGAGAAGAAGAAGAAGAAGAAGAAGACGAAGGGGGCCTGGAGGCTCAGTGGTATGGGATGCAGAAAGCAGCGGGCTGGATTCCCACCACACCAAGTGTGGCCCAAATCACCATGCGGAACATGTTCCACTGGGGCGACCCCTGAAGGGACACGCCAAAAGCCGTTGATTTTAACACATAGAAGCAGAAGAAAACTAATTGCCATTTAAAGTTGACATATCACTACCTGTAGTTCTCATTTTGAGCATGTTATGCTATGGATTTGGAAATGTTTCTTTCAGTGTTACAGGCATGAATGTTTTTGTGCATGTGTGTCTAACAGTCTGGCCAGTCCTACAGAGAATTAACATTTCTAATGTGAAACAGACTTCACCTTTTTCCTCCTCCCCCAAGATCTAATGATAACTCCGCATCTTCCTATGCACTTAAATCTTTAATAAAAAAAAAAAAAAAAAAAAAAAAAAAACCCTTTCTGCTCTCTTGCACTTGTATCTCGTGAACTGTGAACACTTTTCTGATAGGACTTTGCTTTGATGTTTTCTCCTTGACTTAGATTTTTGCTTGCCTTGTACCTCACTTGTAAGTCGCTTTGGATAAAAGCGTCTGCTAAATGACTAAATGTAAATGTAAATGTAAAATGTAAATAACTGTTACTAACATGTTGCCCCCTCCACCTTGTGGACTCTGAAGCAACAGTGCTAACTACCACAGTAAAGTGCCACCCTAATTAATATTATTATTAAAGAGTAATTACAGCATGTCCAAATATGTACAATTAAAACACAACTGTAATTTCAGTTCTGGAACATCACCATGAAATGAAAGTAACTGGATTTGTCACTGACATTTACAGATTGCAACATTGATTTTCATTTGAAAAATTGTTAATTGCCAGGATGAGGTCATATCAATTCATGAGGTGGACTTTAACCAACATGAAGTTATAATCATGTTATTTTGCCAAAGGATAATCTAGGGTGCTTTGAAATGAAGTATTACTTTTCTAAACATTGCAATTTGCCACAATTTTGATGCTTGATCGAATCTGACAGAGGTCCTGATGTAAACAGTCAAGGGCCAATGCAAGCTTAATTTTGGTGTTCATTTTCACTCTACAAAGAAGCGCCAAAGGTTTGAGCACAATTATACATCATTATGGCAAAGCAAAAAAGATCCCAGGCTGAAAATAACTGGGAAAATTAACATTCTGTCACCTAAATTCAATCTGGATGAAATAATGAATTACTGAAAGAGGTGGTGAAAGACAATGTTTTCTTAAACACAATCACGATCTATGACCTGACTTGGTGAAGCAATTTGTCCAATCAGCATAGGTTTATATTGGGATATCATTCCATTGGTTTGTGGACAAAGCGTTGACCCACCTTTCAGTCTTTTGTGAAGTTTAGAAACAGAAATAGAAAGAGAGATTGCCGACATCTATCTATCTATCTATCTATCTATCTATCTATCTATCTATCTATCTATCTATCTATCTATCTATCTATCATCAAACTATCTGATTGTCCACCCTGTATCACTGGTATTTGAACTGCAGTTTAAGTTTATATTTTGACAGTTTGCTGAGTTAATTTATTAAAACAAACACTGCTCCAAGTACAAGAAAATACAGCATCATAGAACTATGTGAACTTTGACCTCTGTGTCTCTTACTACAATAACCTCATCTGACTGTAGCGGTAGTCAATCCTGCAAAGATCTGTTACTACTTGAGCATTAATACTGAGAAAGAGGACCACCCACTGCCAGATCAGGCTTATCTACTAGTCTGCCAGAGCCTCCGTTGAGCACTCTGCTATCGGGTAACATTACAGGTGTGTGAGTGTGTACATGTGAGTTGTGCAGCTGACCACTGATGAATGTGAATATGACATCTCCCTCTTTTATTACATATGAAAGCAGTATCTTCTTTCTGGTGCCAAGTGTGCGTGCTGGTTTGCATTTTGTGTGCATGTGCAAAATGTATATTGAAATAGGCCACTGAGCAGTGGAGGTGCATGCTACTTCAACAGGTGTGTATCTAACATCAAGGATTAGTGGATTACCAGTGTGCAACATAAACTGGGACACACAAACACACACAGAGATGCTCTGGTAGGCATGTCTACATAATTTTGCATGCACTTGATTATGTAAAAATGCTGAACTTGATACATAAACACAAACACAAATACACACATATAATAAAAAACACATTTGATAAATAAATAAACTGACTTTATTATGGAAAAAATTACTTCACAATTGTTTTCACTACAAAATGTGAAAAAAAAAACAGGAATATATAAAAAAAAATACTTGAACGTTTCCATGTGTTCTCTTCTTTGTTTTCAATCTTTGATATACAGTATGTCTATATAAAAAACTGATAGACTTCACATTTGTGACATTAGGACCAACAAATTAAAAAACCTCATCCTCATTAAACTCCTTTCTGATGTCATTACAGCATCTATTACATTTTTATGCTGCATGATTTTTTTTTTTGTAGAAAAACAAGACAGTATTGGTGAAAACTGGTGCAAGCGATGTGCTGCATTCAGCATATTTAGTGTCCCCATGTAGGATGGATCAGTGTGCGTTGCTGTTGGCAACAGCATTTCGTCTGACACTAGTATTGGGGCACCAGTGTGAATTCCGAAATTTTACACATGACAGTTTGAAACAATTAAAGCAATTCTCAGAATTATTGTCAATAATTTTGTATTGATTAACACTGACTGAAAAATCATTTCAGAATTCAGTCTAAACTTGCGCAACTCCTTACCTGTGTGTATAAACTTTTTTTAAAGAGGCAGCTGCACAAAGACCTGCACCTTTCACTTGTCTCCCTCTCTTTCTCTCTCACACACACACATTCCTCCAATATGCCTTACTTTCCAACCCTGCCCACCGCAACACCCTCCCTGTGTGAGTGCCCTGTTGGCTTGGCTGGATGGTGGCGCGCCAACAGAGCTAAGCACCAGGAACCTGTGGGCGCTTCTACAGTGGGAAAATAAATACGCCTGAATGACAACGTGAAACAAGTGCATTCCCACAGGCAGATAAAATGCTGCCAGGTATGCTGCATAAGAGCCCACATTCCAGCAAGAGAGATGAACTTGTACATAGCCATGAAAACAATACTCTCATAAGCAGAAACACTTGTTTGCGTACCTGCAACCCTTTTCTATAAAGGCACAAGTGTTGAGCTCAGCCACAGCACTAGCAGCAAGACTCTTAAGGCAGTTGCCTCCTATGCTTTTGACACATGGCGGTTTACTTCTCTTGCTGCATTGATTTTATTCATCCCATTGTCACAAGAAGCAGTCTTCAATAAAGCCACTTATTAAACAGCCACACAACATGGAGCTGGTCAATAATCTATTCAACAGTCTGGAAGTGTTTATTTAGTTGTACATACAGTATACTTTGATGTCGTTGGCAGAGTTCTGATATTTTCCCGGTGCCACTTTGGTTGTTCTGCCACTCTGTATGTGCATGTTTTGGGTTGTTAACACCAGCTGTACTGGCTCGCTCTGTCTCTCAGAAGGTTCACACTGGGTCTAATGCTGCGCTAGCTCTGTCTGACCTCAGAGGTTGTTGTTGCGTATGTGTGTGTGCGTTTGTCTAACAAGACACGCCTGTGGGTCAAGCTGCACCAACCCAACTGCAGCAGTCTGCAGTCCCCTCTACACAGGAAACACACACACACACAACATAGTGTTAGTGACTTTGATTGTGATATTGCATTGGCTAGTATATATTTCATGAAGCTTTACTTAAGGAATAACCTAATTTTAACCTAAAACGTTACTAAAACCCAAGTCTTAACACTCAAATGTATCAGTTTAGCTCATGGGGACCAGTGTTCCCTCCACAATAGGAGTTGAGTTCATATAAAGTAGGAAAGTGAACAGATTTCTTTCCTGCAATATAGATTATACACAGTCCGTCACACAGACACACACACACACACACACACACACACACACACACACACACACACACACACACACACACACAGTGGTCCTCCCTTATTCATCTGTATAATGTGCCATAATGGATATAATGTGCCATAGCTACTCTGGCTGGGCCTCCCTGGGCCTTCCATATGAATACCTCCGAATGGGCCAGCATATGGCCTTTATGGATGCACTGTTCTCTCTACAGGTCCCTGCAGAGAGACACTGAAAGTGTCACAGAGGTCTATGCAGGACAAGCTTGGTTTGAGCGTGTACAAATTTGTGTGTGTTTGTGTGGTGTTGTTTGTGTATTAGTGCAGGAGAGGAGTAGTGGGGGGGGGGGGAGAGAGAGCGTTAAATGAAGCAATTAATAAAATCATTTTCTACCCGGCAAAGGAGATAACAGCTTGGCACAGTACCACAAACCCATCAACACAACCCCCTCGCCTCCCCACTACTCATTCCAGCTTAAGGAAGACCCACACCACTGCCCCTGATGGACCACTAACACACACAGTGAAAGACAGATAGATAGAGAGAGAGCGAGAGAGAGAGAGAGAGAGAGAGAGATACAGAGAGATGGAAGAGTGCCAGTCATCTGAGTTTTCCTCTGATGTTTACATTTACTAACACTAGAGGGCAGCCTGTAACTGCTGTCAAACTACTACACATACACACACACACACACACACACACACAAACGGAGAGGGAGAACACAAAGCAGCCTGCATCACTGAACACAACAAACAAAGCCAGGAGAAACAGCACTGCACGCGCATACACACACACACACACACACACACACACACACAGACATGCACGCACAGACACACACACAGAGGCAGTGCACACTCATTGTCATTCCTTACTAACATTCCTGGGAGAGCGGCAGCGGCAGCAGTAGGTCTCCTGCTAGCTCATGGTATACAGCATGGCAGCACGTCAGCTCAGAGATAGGAATATGTTACCGGGGTGTTTTCTCCCTGTGGACGTCCGTGAAACACTGACAACCATTTAAACATGTTGGGAAGACACCAAATGATTTATATATATATCTGTGATCCCTTTCTCAGAGGAGCATTCAAAGCTCAGAACTGAAGTTTCACCAACATACAGAGAAATGTGTGTGTGTGTGTGTGTGAGTGGTTAATGTGAATTCTCACACATATATCAAAATAAGAAAAAAAAAAACATGTCATATCAGACAGGTGCTGCTGAATAGGAAGAAGCATGCACATTAGGAGACAAAGGCTACATTCAAATCACTGTTTAACTGTAGTGACTGTTATCAACGTGTCTGAACTAAGTCACAGTGGCTACAGGCAGACAATGGACGGAAAACATTTTCCTCTCCTTTTTAAGTGTCTGTCATTCAAGGAGACTTGTTAGGTGACAATAAGAGTCAAAGATGGCTCCTCTCCTCAGTGGCTTTAGTTCAAGCAGAAGTGAAATGTTTTTCCTGCACACACTCACCTGAGACCTTTAAATTCTGTCTTTTTGAATCTTCTATTCAGGTCGCCATTTCACATACAGATTAAAAAGTTGCAAAGAGCTTTTATCTACCTAGTGTTGGAGCCTTTTGTGCATTGGTCAAGGAAGTCAAACAGTCTCTCTTAGTTGAATTTCGGCTACTTGGGCACTACATGCTATGTTTTGCACCCAAAAGACACCTAACAATGCTCCAATTACCTCTGTGTCCCCCAGTCAACAAGATTCCAAAGTAGAAGTCTAAATCCTCCCCTGAAGTACCAACACTGTCACTGAGCAAACACCAGCATATGACCTTTGACCCTTACAGATAATAATACCTTTGCCACCATTCTCCAAACAGCTTTAGCTGACCTTTAAGTCTCACATTCATTCCTAAAGTTTTCTACACCTATTTAGAATGAACCGTGATGTCTATCTTACCTTTGATAAATAAATGACTCTGAGCAGATGTCCCTCTAATTTAGCATGTGTCTGCCTTGTGTCAGCTTTGAACAGGTTCTTCAATTGTCTTTGATACCCGGGTTGCTTGTTCTTAAATGTGTAATTATCCCTGATCCTCTTGTTGTGCTTTTTGGTGTTGTCCCTGAAGAGCCGCAATTACCTGCAGTAAAACACACTGCCCTTGACTTGGGATCCCTTTTTTGGAAAGAGGACGAGATTCCAGTTTAGTAAAAAGAGGCCGTATGACCCTAACTGGTTTTTATACTTAATGGAGCATATTAAGTTTTTTGAGTACCTGACACACCACGTGTAGATCAGAGAATAAGGTCAACAAAGAGGGATTTTTGGGGCATTATTTCACAGATGGACCACATAAATCTCTAAAGAGCAGATTTTATCTAATTTGCTTTTTGCTGGACCAGAGCCTAAGCCTTATTTATGATGGTTCCTTCCAGACTTAGTCTCTTTTTCTCATTATTCAGTCCAGTTGCCTATACATCAGCTACATTATGAAAGTGTACTGTAAAGCTTAGCATTTTCCTGGTACAGAGTATATTTCATTTCTGTTCTAGCAGCAGATGGGAGGTGATTCTCTCAATTGTGCACTATTGTCATCAGCTGTCATTTTTGTGATCACACGTCACTGAAAGCCAATACAGAACACTTTGAAAGACTTTCCTGGTGTCTCAGTGTCCTGTCCTCTCCTCCACTCTCTGCCACTTTCTTTTCCTTATCCTCTCTGTCATTAACTCTGTCTCTCCTCACAGCTTCTCCTCCCTCAATCTCACCCCCTCCCTGTCATCTCCCCCCTCTGCTTGTCCTCCCCACAGGGCCATGATGCAGCAGCTATGGACTTTTGCTGAGAAGAGGAGGATTATATACCAAAAGCGTACACCACAGACACCACAGTGGATGCTCTCCTCCCCCTCCCTCCACCTCAATTTTCCTCCTCTGTTCCTCCTTTGCCCCTCATCCCTCTCTCCCAGGACTATAGCCAATAACAGTGTTGGGGTCACCTATGTTAATTACTGTGCAAGTACAAATGGGGGAATTTCTGCAACACACACAGAGCACACATGAACAGTTAACACACAACAGAGCCGGTGAGTAAGCAAGTATCACTGAAGCAGTTTGTGAGAGTGAGAAAATTATAGTTTGAAAGACAATAAAAATGGAGAGAATGATGAAATGTCATGGAGAAGGATGCCAGGCGAACAACAAATAGAGGAGAGGAAGAAGGTGCTGAGGGAAAGCCCAACCAAAGTTAAGATGAGAAACGACTAAAGCAGAAAACTCTGTATTTGTAGACACAATCCATTCACAACTCCACAGCGAAAAAATTGTTCATTTTACTAAAAATTTCAGAGCTTGATTATTTCACTCTCTAAACTACAAGCATGGAAATTTCACAATATTATTCGACTGACCTTACCTCTAGTCTGCCAGAGAGTAGTAAGAGGAGAATGTGAGTAAACTATGTAGCGGAGGGAATGATAAAAACAAAAAACAAAACTGCTTCGTCTTCACCTGAATGAACAAGTAAAATGCAGAAAAGCCTGTAGCCTGCACTTTCAGTGTGGACTGCAACCATTAGTTCATCAGTGAGTGACTCTCAGCCACCTAGGAGAGCAGTGTGTGTGACTGTAGCTCTTGCTTCAGATGAAAAATGACAAATAATCATGCTATGGCACATTTAACCACGTTACACAAGTGTCCGGTCGATTTACAGATCTGATGTAAAGTTTGAAGCAGCATAGACAGCATTTTGTTTGCACTGTGCATACTCCGTGTTCATAATTTTTTGTGTTCTCCACCTTTTGCTTGCTCTGCTTCTTTAACTAGCTGAGCTAAGCAGAGAGAAGAAACAGGAAGAGAAGGAAACCATCCATCCCTTCTTTCTTCTCCCTCTCTCCCTTCTGAGCATTCTGCCTGTCTGTCTGTCTGCCATGCACACAGGGTCTATTTATGGAAAGCAATGTCACACACGCTACACCATCAGATAGCTTTCTCCCTGCCCAGCTCACTGCTCATACATCATTAACATTCTCCACCCCAGCTCGTACGCACACGCACACACAGCACATGACATGCTGCCAATCAGCCAGTACAAGACAACAAAGTCAAATGGCTGCACAGTTCCGCACTGTATGCACTTACATCATACATCAAGCATACTAAACGTCCTATACCAGTGAATTAAAGTAAAACATGCTTAATTACTTGTACTATGTAAAGCTTCGTGGTAAAATGTACACTTTGTTATTCTGACAAGACAATAACAAAATACTCTATATTTTATTTTAAAAAAGACATCTTTGCTTTTTTTTTTTTTTTTTTTAATCATTTAATGATTAAGTGATAATAGTGGTTTCTCAGAGCCCAAGGTGATAAGGTCATAAAATCACTTGTGTGGTCTGACTATTGGCCAAAGATAATCACAACACTGATATAGAAAACCAAGAAAAAGCAGCAAATCTTCCCATCTGACAAAACCAATGACTGTTTGGCACTTGCAATTCATATGATGCTGATAAACTGATTAAGCAATTAATGATTTCATAGCTAAAAATTCCATTAATGATTTTATAATAAGAATAGTTTATCCTAACTCTTAAAGAAATAGTTCAGGCGAGATTTGTCAAAATGTTTGTTAAAATGAAATTAAATGTGTAAACATAATTAATTAAAAAGTGAGCTCTAGAGGTGCTGCTCCGGACAGAGCTAGGCTATATGTTTCCTCTGATTTTAAGTTATGTGCTATGTTAACCTGAATGATGACAAATATATGAGAATGGTGATAATCTTCTCATCTAAAGAGAGACAGATTCTCTCTCTGGCCATCCATACCTCTATTTTACAGTTCCTTTAAGAGATGAGAGGAAACGTGCGAAATGAGAGGGAGGAATAAAGCGCAGCAAAAGTCTCCATCTGCACTCAAACCTGCAATACTGCAGTCATATGACATACACTGAAACCTTTGGGCTACTAGAAAAAAAGAATCCCAATTGAAACACCTTCTGCCTGTCCTGCCAATTAAATAAAAACACAACTTTATGTCTTTGAGTTGGTTAAAAAAACACTATTCCCAAAGCTAGCACTGCTAATAGTATGATGTGTCAAAATAATATTTGCAAGTGGCTTTTAAGTGCAACTGCTTTTAAACTTTTTCACAACAATAACCTAAATTAAGACTTTAATAAGTGCAAGAATTACTGAATGTTATTTTTCAGTGCTCTTTTCACCTTCAGCGATTGTGTGAACATCTTTGGGGGTGTAGATATTTTACTAGTTTAATGTGTGTCAAAGTGTCAAATAATGCTTGTGCGTGTGTGTTTGCAAATGAGGGAGAAAGGAGAGAGTGATGGAAACACAACTAGAACGTGTGCGACCTCGTCAGCCTTCAAGACAGCTTTCAGAGAACACTGATGACAGGAGGAATTAAACACAAACCAGAAAAAATAGCCTCCTCTCCTCCCCTCTCCTAAGCCAAATACTAATAAAGCATTTTGTATTCAGGCAAACCCAGTGTATCAGAAAAAAAGTCTTCAGGAGTCTCTCTGCACATCTACAGCATCAGGCAGAACATCAGGAGTTAACAACCCAAACATGGACATATGGGACAGAGGCAGAGAGACAGAAAAGGGAACATCTGGACAGGGATTAGGACAGCTAAAGGGGCTAAAAAAGGAGGAGGAGACAGAAGGATAGGCTTAGCGATGGATATGAGATGGGTGGAGGGGTGGTCAGGGTGTGTGATAGGTGAAGTTGGGGGTGGGTAAAGGATGAACTTTGAAAGTTTTAGAAAGTTTTTCTCCTTGCTTACTTGAAAGAAGCCCGGGGGCATGGGTCCCCCTGGCATACCATCATTGGGTGGCATGTTGCCCATCACTGGGCTGGGGGCAGCAGCCGCACTCTGAAAGGCAAAAAAGAAAAAAGAAAAAAGAAAGTTTTTTTAGTAATTGGTGGAGCAGCACAGAATCGCAGGACAAAACAGCAATCAGCACGGTGTTAAAATAATCCTATGTTTACTGAAAATAATGGAAAGAGCGATGTGGTGATCATAAAGTTGTTGCCACAAAACTTCCAAGCCTGATTACACCCAGTGAATTTCTGGACACAAATGGGGCAATTACGGACAACTAATGAAGATATGATTATTTGGTCAGAGAGATAGTTATTCGATAACAAGCCCAGAACATGTCAAGATGCGGATTAAGAAGAACGTACAGGCTTTAGGTTTCAGTAAACGACTTTCTATGATGCATCGCTGCAGTTTAACAGACAGTGAGATCAATCACCTTTTCTGAACCAGCTGAACATGAAAATGGGGTAAGATGCTGTTGGTTGCAGGGTTATGAGCAGGACAAGTCATACTAATGTACAGCATCTGCTCATTTCTCTAACACACAAGAGATGAACTGTGTCAGATCTGCTCACATTTGCTCTACTCCAGTGAGCTAAAAAGAAGTCTGTTGCTGCATTTGTTTCAAGCTGTAAATTTACACCACTTCTGAATAAAATTAGTCCTAACTTTCTGCAAGTACTATAAATTAAAAACCTTCCATGGTTGCATTAAATTTCACTATCAAAACCAAAACTATGCGTTGTTTGGTAGATGTCTCTCTACTTTTTCCATTTATTATAATATGCTAAACATCTGATTTCCAAATGCCAAAGCATTAATGTCAAGAAAAAGACTTCTTCAAGTTTTCAATGATTTCAGCACTTCTCCATGCTACATTATATAATAAATTCTAAGCAGTGTTTTAGTCTCATTTCATATTGATGTGTAATGTATAAAAAATGTAAATCACTATTATGATATATGATTTATACAACTTCTTTTATACTGCATGCAACCCCCTGTGTGAATATGTCCTCTAAATATATTTCTGCAGTATTTCCTTCATCTTCCCTCTCAATTATAATGATTTTCAGCAGTGGGGAGAAGACAGATGTGACACTCGCTGCTCTGGTTTTCTTCTGAGGCAGCGAGGCTGACAGTCAGAGTTTGGTCATAACTGCTTTGTCAGAGCTCGACATTCACACAAGGCCAGAGTGGTGAGAGAAGGCAACAAGAAAGTTCCAAGTTACAAGCTACAGGATTCAAAATTCAAGATATCATTATTGTCATACAACCATATTCATAAAACAATGGCACATAATTTCATTGAGGCCACTATACTGGGAAACAGGGTTTTTAAACACACAAGCAGACTTATCCCCTAATGACACACTGTCCTCAGAGGAAAAATAACAGTAATGATTGACTGTTAAACTACTTAGCAACCTGTCATACAAATGTTTTATGTTGACACCCCACAGTGCGGCATGCATCTCTTACAGCATTCAATGTTAGTTTCTTTTACGCATGGTGAATGTTTTTTTCTATCCTTAAGTAGTCTAGATGCCTAAATGTAACCAAACCTTAACTAGGGAATCATCAGAAAATGATCGTATGAATCATTTCAGTGATTAAGCTAAATGACTTGTTGCTCAATCACAGAGGAACTAGGGAATCGTTAATAGTGTTAATATCCCTGTTTCATAAAACCTATTCTCTACTGAACAATCAGAGTCAAACACACGTGCATGGTGCTCCTCCCATCCCTCCCCCATCTGTATCTAAAGCTTCACTTACAATCCCTCCATCCTTCAGCTGACCTGCATGGCCCAGTCAGTAACAGGCCCTGGGGCCACGGCAAACACGCGCACACACGCACACGCACACACACACACAGCCCTAGCCCTAGTAAGAGGGTGTGAATCAATGGGACGCTGATTGAAACATAAGAGACTTAGAGACTATAGACATGTACATCCACAAGCAGGAAAAGGAGACATACATTTAAACAGTCAGACAGAAAGAGAGATCTCAAAGAGTGATGAGAGGTTGGACAGTGAAGAACACTATGCGTCTGTGGATATGTGTGTATGTTTGCGGGTGAGTACAAGCATGGAGAGGAGGAAGTCAAGAGTATACTAACCCAGAAAGTAAAGGAGTGTACAGACAGTGCCAGGAAAATATGTTTTCTTGAGTTGAGATGGCCAATTTTTTTTTTTTGTCCTTTTGGCTTATCCCATGAGTTCAGGGTCACCACAGCAAATCATCATCCGCATGTTGATTTAGCACAGTTTTTACGCTGGATGGCCAATTTCTACCAGGCTTGGACTGGCACTGCACAGCTGGGAGGAACTAGGGTTCAGTGTCTTGCCCAGAGAGAGTTTGACATATAGCTGGGACTGGGGACTGAGCTACAGCAGCCACCAGTTGAGATGGCCAATGTGAACTGTTAAATGAAAGCAGGGGGAAAGGGAAATCTATTGCTACTCTTTTCTTTGGCTTCTGTTTAGTACAGTAGCTAGTGTCCATGCTATGGTTAGGTCCTCTGGGGTCATCCAAATTGTGGGTCAAGTCTAATTATCCCAGGGTATATTTACATGTGGTGTGATTACACTTTGATACTAGAGTTGTTCTCAGTTTCTTTAAATGTTTATTTAGCCATGGTTTCCACAGGTCTGTCCTTGATTCTCTTTAAGGTAAAGTCCTTTACTGTACAGACAGCAGAGAGAATTAAATCAGTTGGGTGATTAATGAACTTTCCATGATCTCTAACAAAAACAAGGTGGGGGGGCAGGACACTTTTGGCCTCAACAGGACTGTCAAAAGCATGTTACTTTGGGTTGTTATCAAACTACGGGACAGCAGAAACAATAAGCTAAACACTTAACATACACACACAGTTAACTGGCTGCATTGTAATGAAGGGCATTAAGGAATCAGCAGAGAGATAGTAATAGAGAAAAAGAGAAAAGGAGGATGCAAATGAAAGTGATAAAAAGAAGAGAGGCCAGAGACGGTTGGATGCACGGCAGGGCATCTCAGAGGGAGGAGGAAGAGTGAATGGAAGTGGTGCTGGTATGTGTGGCAAGAGTGTGTGTGTGATGGGTGTGTGTGTGTGCGTGCATGTGTGTGGTGCGTGCGTGGGGCTGCCTGCCTCAGCCAGCCAACGAGACTCCACAGTACTCAGGTGAAGCAGCAGCACAAGGCCCCTTCTCCTAGTTGCCATGACAACCCCGACCTCAGCTCCTGCTCTCCAGTGCCCATTAAAACCCTCAGGCCGTCAATCATCAGCATGGCCAGGGAGCAGAGGGAGAGAGAGGGACAGAGAGCGAGAGAAAGAGAGAGAAAGGCGGAGAGAGAGAAAAGAAAAAATGAGAACAGAAAAAGAAAGAAGACGAAAAAAAGAGAAAAGAGATGGAGATTAAAGCAGCCTGTGGCTTTTGATAGCGGCCCTGTTTGCCACTGGTATCTCCCTCCTTTTTCTCTCTGCACACAAACTTGATACACAATACCTGCACAGTCTTAACTCCTCACACTCCTCTATTTCACTCTCTCAGCACCACCTTCAAAACATACTGCTAGAAATCAAACACACATTTCATATTATCTTCATTCATTTCAATTCAGCTGGTCCATCTCTTTGGCCCATAATAGAAAAAAAGATCTGCTTAAAGGTTGCTGCTTAAAGGTATAAGCTTAGGTCCATGAATGTCTATTAGATCATGAAGCAATGTGTTTAAAGGAATACTTGGATATGTTGGACATTCATTTTAAGACTAATACAGTTAATATAAAGCCAGTAGGAAGACAGTTAGATACCTTCTAGCACTGTACGTACAAGTGGTGCTACTTTGTGGCTAGGAGCCATATTTATACTTAAGCTTAGTATAGATTACACAAATGATACATAAGATGTTAATTAGTGAGCTTAACAGATGCTGCGCAGCACATAGGTAACAAATTACCTATGGAGTGAGAAAGACAAACTGTTTCCCTGTCTCTATAAGCTAAACCAAGCAGACCAACTGCTCCTTAATGTCCTTAATGTGACTAACATACAAACATGGTTTATTCATTGGGTCTTGACTCTTTCAAACTAATTCAAAAGTAGTGGGGGGTTGACTTCTATCCTGGGTGCTGTATACAATATAAACACCTGTACGTACGGTTAGGGCAAAGACTAATTATTATTTCCATTTGTGCTTAAAATATTGTAGCTAATTTGAGCGAATCTCACTAGTCAGCATCATGTACATTCAGACAGTTTGTACAGATAGTAAAAAGCCACTGGCAGCCTGAATAGTAAAACCCATCTGTAGTTATCAAACAGCATGTATTTGATAATTTCCAAACAGAAGGGGTCTGCTCTGCTTTGGCCCCTTTTTGTGATCCTCTTTAGCACCACAGTGGAGGCTGGACAGCCCACAGACAGTGAGTGAGCGGCTCTATCTGTGCAGTGATCAGACCTCGGCTTCCAGGGGGTAATGGATCTGCTGTTATCTCGGTCCAGACAAGCAGACCAACACACTGCTACCTGCTGGCCACAACAACACTGATACAGACCTGTTACTAGTTCTGTGAGTGTGTTTGTGTGTGAAAATGTGTGTGCGACTTTTTTTTCTCAAATCATAAAGTCTCAGTATGACCTGCCTGACTTCTCAGCATCCCTCTCCCCACACAAACATCATCTCTGTATGTCAAACATACACAGAAACATATAAGAATGTTTAAAGTCCATACTGGCACCCTAAGGCTCTGAACACCCAGCTCACACACCACATTCACAAAGACACACACACACACACACACAGTCCAGTTCAACTCTTCTATGAGCTTACATTATTCACACAAGGGCTCTATGTGTCTCTCTCTCTCTTTCATTCTCCATTTGCTCCATAGTTACACAAAAAGCACAGACTGTGAATTCTGCTGAAAATGCAGATGGGTTAAAACTGTTAATATAAAGAACTTTATGCAAAGAGAGTTAAGATTTATCAAACTATAAATACTACTGTACTACTACTATACTACTATAAATACTGAGATCCGTGGGGGTACAAAGAGAGATATGTAGATGGATGCTTGAATGGACACTTCATTGTGTGTCCATATATGTAATCGTCTGTAATTTGTGGAGTGATCTGTAGAAAAACTGACTGCCGACCACATCTCTGTAATTTCCTTAAATAAACCAGGAATTCCTCTCTACACCTCTCCTGACTGTCATCACCATCACCCTCTCCTTCCATCTCCCACATTTGTCCTTCTGTCACAGCCCTCTTTCTCCTCCTCTCCCCTCAGCTTCAAGTGCTCCAATAACTCTGTCAGCAAAGTCAACTCTATAAAGATTAGTAGAGAGGCAGGAGTGTGTAAGCAGGGCTGCCGGACGACAGACGGGTCTAATCGATAGAAGACAGAGAGCTACCGGGTAGCTCTGCCAGAAACCCAACTCCCAGCCCTCCGACACGGAAATGCCCTTGATAGCAGGAGCCACTCCCTGTACAGGCATCCATGCGTACAACACACAAAGGTATGCAGAAAAAATTTGCATGCAAAGGAATGTACTGTATATACCACACACGTACACACACACACACTGCTGCCTTCCCATTACTCTGGCATCTGCTATGTCAATCAGGTGAATTAATTAGCAGTAAACAAATCTGTTTGTGATCCCCCCACAGAACACACACAAACAAAGTACACAAATACACATATCCCTCCTCCCAATTCTAAAACATCTCCTCCCAGCATCAGGGCCCCAGGAGCCTGAAGCTGCCTCCCAGCTACCAAGGCACTGCTCCAAGCTAGAAGCCCAGAGGGAAAGCACTGTGGCTGGGGGACATTGCCCAGCTCTCCCTTTTCTGCCCTGGATCATCTGCCTTAACTTCCACTGCTGCCTCTCAGGCTAACAAATCCACCTATGGCAATACACACACTAGCTGACAGGAAAGACAACACACTTTGTAAGTGCAGAAGGCAAAATACATACACACATTTGGGGGAAGATATAAACACACATAACACTTGGAAAAACTGCTTTGAGATGAAACAAATGCAGAAACACACACAATTCTGCTTGTCAATTCTTGCCTCCTGTAAACAAGATATTGATGTGGTGGCTCTCTGCGGGATGGATGGCAGCTGACAGAATGACTGAAGGGATCTACTACACACAACAGACAAAACAACCCAAAACGAATAAAGAAAAACAGCCAATAAACAACAAGAACAAAGATAATTTGCATTTTGACAACTTAGTTTTGGTCACTGATATTATTGGACATGCACAGTCTGACTGCAGGATTTTAAAAACCCTCCAAGTTAGCTTACTTATTTGGAGTATAAAAAAATGGCAAACAGGAGCTGTGAGTTCGAGACATTCAGCACAGTTCATAAACAACTCCTTGGTTGATCTCTGAAATACTGTACTTGAAGTAGTAGATTATTTGCTTACTGTTGGACTTACAGACAAAATAAAGGGTTCAAAGTGGGTAACCTGGCTTGTTTATAACCTTTTTCTAAATATCTGATCATTTCATGCACTTTTGGACTTTGTTTTAGCAGCTTTTCTAGAGTTCAGTGAATACAGTCCCTTTACTGTAACCCGAGAGATGACGCTAACCAATGCAAATCATGATTAAATAAAACCCAAGTTGGTAATAAATAACATCCTGTATATTAAAAAATAAGTTAATTTGCTTATTTGACATATCACAACGGTCCCAATTTATTTTTAACTATTTTCATAATGAACTAATCTTTAATTAATTCAAAAATTTTCCTTTTTCATTGTTTCACTTTCCTGTTCTCAGTAACTGTAAGTACAACATATTTGGGTTATATAGAAAGCTGTTTATACAAAACAAGCTATGTGAAATATTGCCTTGGGTTCTGCAAAATAGTTGGATGGATAATATTCAACAATTTACTAAAGCATTTAGACTAAACAGTCAATGGATTAATACAAATAATCCATAGAACAATAAGTAATAACAATAACTTTTTCCAGCCATGGAAGGTTTGAGCTCAGTCCTATAAGGAACTTTAAGAAACCTATAAGAAAAATTGAAGAGAGATAAATATGCATAAACTGAGTAAAACATTTGATGTAAAGTCATTTAGTAGTTGCCCTATGATACACACACACACACACAAACACCTATATTGCCAGTGTCTGTAGTTAATGACCAAAGGTTGGCGATGGCCTGCTGCTAGCCCTGGTGACCCTTTCTAACACAGGTCCCCCCTGCTGGCACTGCTCTTTAATTACACACAAACACACAGGCCTACTGCACACACACATGCACATGCACACGCACAGTCACACTCACTGATATGCACACCCCACCCCCTTGCCTCCTCTGCCCGTGGCCTTTCACTCCCTCATTAAGCAGTTGGTGTTGGGTGGAAAGCCACAAGAGAATCAGAAGACAGGGTGTCATGATGACGCATGTCTGCACACACACACGCACACACAGAATGAACAAGGCAGACTTCAACATGCACTCAAAGCTATATGCCTAATTGAAGATTATTAATGCTGCTAATTAGGGAATAATAGAATGCTTGGAGCTTGGAGACAAAAACCTAATGTGAAGAATACAGTAGAAGAAAGAAAGGTGTTTAAGCGACGAGGGAAAGAGACAGGGGAGAGAGTTAGGTAAAATGATTTTATCATGCTTTATCTCTCTCCTGTCATCCAAAATAACTGGCTGGTGTCACGCTACCACAGCTCTTATTCACTGAGTCCAGAAGTGGAGTCTGTATCCAGCAGGGCTTCAGTAAACACTCTGCTCTGCAGGTTAGAGAGGGCTACGGATCAGGATGGAGCAGGTAGATCATCCTCTGAAAGGCCACTTAACAGGTGAGGTCACACACAAGCATGTAAAAGCACCCACAAACACTAATGGAATCAGTATTAAAAATAATGTACATTGACTTTGTGGGTGTGTTTAATTATTTTTAGGACAAATGTAAAATAAATATCCGTACCCAAGAATAAAAAGAGCACACTTATCTTTCACCAGCTGCCCTTTTAGACTAACATTCACTAAGTGTGAAATACATTAGAAAAGAAGCAAAGATATCTTCTGCTCAGCCACAATGCAATGCAGCCAAAATACATGTCACATTTTGCCAACTAAGTGAGATGCTCACTATTTTCAGCTACAAAACCTCAACCCCTGCCACCACTTTCATTGTCATTTTCAATCTTTACACCTGAACGTACAAAAAAACCACAGCAGAAATTCAACAGGTTCAAAGCCGCTGTCTGGGGTTTCTGGAATAAAATTCTAGGAACAGTCGAGGGAAAGCTGGTACCACAAAAGTTACGTAAATACAATCAACAATTCATCACCAGGAATGCACTGATTGTTACATTGAACAATATAATTTTCCTTGAAACATTAAAACATACATACATCGTACATGCACTTGAGCACATGGGGAAACAACTATGCATATGATTGTATTCACACCACACACAATGACATTTAGCAAGCAATTTTAAGTGACTTGCATATCTGTGATTTACATCACAACATCTAGTGACATTTACATACCTGCAAATATTTATTTGCTGTAGGTTTAAACATCTATGTTCATGTTCACACATCCTACGCTGTACTGTTTACGCTCAATTGTAGACACCACCACATTTTTATAATTGTTCTACTTAAGTTTAAATATTTGCTTGGATTCTAGCTCCAACATATTCTGCATTTCCAACTGAACATAATAAGGAATATCGATAGTAGTAAACGATCATAACAAATATAATGAGAGCTTAGAAAGATATTAAGAATTATAAAAGTGGTAATTAGAGTAAACATCAGTAGAAGATAACACGCAGAATGGTTTCACTGGTCGTACTAACACCTAAGGAAACAATAATAACAAAAATAATAAAAGGATCTGATTAAACATAGTAGAAAAATAAGTCATATTTATTTTCAATTATATTACATATTAATGGTGATTATGAACAATTCATTGCTGTGGTAAGTTGCTGTAATCCACTAAAACAAGCATATCTTATGTAAACAGATGCCAGAGTTCTGTATTTAAAATGTGTAATTTTACATGTTTGCATCAAATCTGAACATTTGCAGAGATCACCAGCCGTAGCACATAGTAGCATATAAAAGAAAGGTGAGACAATGTCAAATGTAAAATGTTCAAGGTTAGCATTGAAACGTGTCCTGGTGTCCTACAGGTCTATAATGATGTTCACCTAACTTAAACCCAGTACGAAAACATACAGCACCCTCATTCGGCTGAATGAGGCCCATCGAGTGATGCAGGGCAGGTCAAAATCTATCATTCAAAAAGAGTTGAACCTTACTTAACTGTTGTCAGTGTGTAGCTATCTTGCAAAATGCTGTGTTTGTGCAAACGCAAATACTGTATGTGCAAAAGCATTTGTGATGGACTTCTTTCTACTGTGAATACAAGCGTGTTCTTTTAGGCCAGAACCATTTTCAATATGAAAGTCTGCATGACACTGACCCTACAATCGCAGTGTTTTCTGGGGAAGTCCAGTAATGTAGGTTCTATGTTGTTTATTAAGTGAAAAAGGGAGTTTAAAGTTTCAAAGTGTTTATTAAGTTTCTAAGTGTTTATTAAGTAAAAAGGAAGCTTATGAGAGATGGCGGATGGATTACTAGGGAACACCAGGATTAATTAAATAAAACCTTGAACAATAGTTTATGATTTATCTACACTAACCCATTACTTAAATGTCAAAGCTGCTAACATGTCTCCCATAGAAAATCTTAAATACACATGTACATGTATCTGTTCAAACTCAAAGGTCCTGTCCATTCATTTGGCTGCAGTTTAGCTAACCTACAGACTCACTTTCACATTCGCTACTGTTGGAATCTGTTTCAGCTCCAACTTTGCCAAGATATAATAATATAACATAACACTTTATCAGCCAGACCTCCTACGGGACTATTAAAAATGAAAAGAGTCTCTGGCAACCTTGTTAGCAATATCTACCTCCTTCTTATTCTTTGGCATTCTTTCATATTCTCCCGCTCACTTCTCTTTCTCTCTCTCTCTCTCTCTCTCTCTGTCTCTCTCTCGCTCGTTTTCCCATGTTTTGCTCACACAACTGGATTTTATTTCTGCAGATCTAAGAAGGTGCAAGATGAAAAGGAGAGGGAAGTGGTGGTACCATATACTGTGAACATAAAAAATGAAGAGGGAGAGAGCAGTCGGGGAATTACAATCGGGCTGTACACATTCCACAGTGCCCAAAGCAACATTGTGGACGTCACATCTTTACCTGGAACAATTACAAATTTACACATATTATCCTGCATTATGTGAGAATAGGGTAAATGAGGAATGCAAACACCTAAATGAGTGAGAAAATATTCCAGTCACAGGGTAATTTTTATTCTGTTCTGTAATAACAGATTCACGCCTGCACATTTGACATTCAGTCCATATTCTCAACCCTCCACTCTGAGCCGAGTCTGTGTGCCAAACACTTATGTTTAGCAACCAATAGATACTGACCAGACATTTAAAACCATCCCACGCCAGTCTGATCCACTCACCCCATTTCTATTTAAAGTGTGTGAGCGTGTATGTCGAGCTGGGCAGGAAGAGGCATTCCCACAGGAGAAGTTCTCCTGAGCTCCAGACATTAGGGGGTTGGGCATGTGAGACACGCAGAAACATACACACATAAAGACATGCGTTAGCAATTTCCATTTTATATCCCAGAGACAGCACCGTGTGGACCAACTCCACCTCAAAACTTACGACTGATGAGAGCTGATTCACATATTGTGATAAAAATAGAAATGAACATAAAGCAGTGATAGGGAATTTCATGTGTGCCATCTCTTCTGTCACACCAACATACACATTGTTAGAATTACTTACACACAAAGCACACACCAGGAGGCTAAAGCTGTGAAAAAGCGACACATATAAATTGTGAAATATTTGAGCATTTCTTTAGCATGTTTTGTAGCACATCCACCTAATAATAGGTATCAAGATGATTGATTGGTTTGAATTACACATTAAACACCACGTCTTAGTCTCATAATAATAAATCCAGTTCAATTAAACAGCCTTGCAGGCAAAGCCAGCAGACTTACATGCTTGTAATAGCAGACAAAGACATGTGTCAAGTACTATTTGTCCTTGAAAACAGTGTTCCGATTTCCACCAGTTCTACTGTCAAGTTTAGTCTGTTCACCTGTCCTGGACTTGGGGTTAGCCAGGCTTGAGTCTTTAAACCCAGTGGCCTTAAGGACCCAGAAGCCAAACACCACCTAACCCGGTCTACTGCCAGACAGGAGGAGGAGGAGGTGAGGGGAGACAGCAAGCTTCATTCCCGAGACAATGGATGGTCTGTGGGACTTGCTGAAACTTTGAGGGCCCTAGGGCACCTTGAGGATAGAGGAAAAATTTGGGGGAGAATGGTAGAAAGAGAGATCTGTGTTGAGAAATGAGGTCAGGAAAGAAGAAGGAAAAAGAAGGTAAATAAAGGGGATGAAAACTGAAAAAAGAGAGCCAAATAACGAGAGAAGGTATAAGAGAAAGAGTGGTGGGAGTGTTGTGGGGAACTGATAAGGGGATGTAGGATTGGGGGGAGTTGCTATCAGTAACACAGGAAAAGTGTAAATTGGAGAGAGAGGCTAAATGAGGTACAGTGCTTTTATTATTTTTGTTTACTTATAGGCCCTTTCAGCTCAGTCACTACACGTGTTTCAGGTGTAAATGTATTAGGTTCATGTCACATCATATGAAACCTAGATATAAACATCCAAGTCAACTTTCTAGTCCAGGCTTTTCCCCTAGGAAATTATTAAACAGAGATGGTAATCCACTCAGATCCTTACGCAGCTCATTTGCTAATCAAATTTATTAGCGGATGACGCAGTAAACAACTGTTACACACTCTAAAAATGTTGTTTGAAATAGCACTGCCTCTCTTTTCTACCTGAAGATTCATGTTTAGTTTAATAAAAGTGTATTCATCTTGGATAATAGTGTATGTGTCTGTTTCCACTATAAAACACTGCACGAAAATGTGCTGTTGTAATTAGGAGTAAGAGAAACAGAGATTTTCCTACAGCCAAGATACAGTATCTCCACTTTACAAAAACAACTACGGGATTAAATTAATAAAAAAAAAATCCAATATTAACACTAATACGGTTAAGGTAGCTATTTGGAATTGAGCTATGGTTTATCTTGTTTGTGAACTTCTGCAAATACTGCAAATGTGTGTATTATGAGGATATCTAAGGCTACTTTTCATCAGGTGTAATTATGGCCAATGGATAACCATTTTGGAATACTGTCCATGTTCTGCTGAAATCTGTCTCAGCAACATTTATTTGCTTCCCTATACATAGAACCAAAGTGGAGACTAAAATTAAAGCATAATGATCTGAACATGTACAATACAATGTGTGTAGAGTTGTGGTAAAAGCTATACTACTGTGTCACATACCGTTCTGTAGGTATCTATAGCGTGATGCCATATAACCCCTATGATAAACTTTACCTTTACCTGACTCTCCTACAAGCCATAAATGTAACCAATTTTCCTATTTTTTCTCATTTTATCATGTTGCCTGGACGCAACGTTAGGTGGCAAATACCTGGCCTACAAGATGAGAGATAAAGGGTCACCCATAGGGCGGGCACTTTACAGCCTTACCTGCCTGCTTCCTCCCTTCCTGCCATCACCCTCTCACCCTTTGTCCTGGGAGACACATTGGGTGACCTACTGACCTCTAAACCACCAGTCGAGAGGCTCCCAGAGTTCAGCGGGGCTCAACAAACAATGAGATCTGACATTAATGTGCTCTATTAGCATTCTTGCTTCCAGGAACTATTTCGGTTGCCAGGCAGCGTAACTCATAGCTTGCCATAGCTTGTTGTCAGAGACAGTGGCGTCGGGGAGGTGCTCTTTCAGTGATGATTTAAACTTCTATTTCAGTGACAGCAGCCTTTCATCCTCTGCACGAGGCAGGACAGAGTGTGGGGAGCAGCAGGCTCCCGTCCGGCTCCCGCCAACATGTCCTGGGTCAGCCCCACTCTGTCATTAGGTCAGATGTTAACAAACATTTACTATGGAGAGAAGAGGATGAAGAAGGGGAAGAGGAGGTAAAGATTTCAAGGGAGCACCTCACTTTCTCTTAACACAAGCGCGCATGTAGGCAGGCGAACTCTCACCAGCATTGGCATCAATAAATAAATAGAGGCTGACAGAAATATCCCCAGCATAGTCTCAGCCAGCATAACACAGCACTGGCACGCACAGAGAGAACCAGAGAGGGGACGACAGGCGCACACGCACACACAGACTGAGACGAGAAGCTAAAGGCTGGGAGAGACAGCAACAGAGAGAAGAGAACACGAAGGAAGCAAACAGAGCGAGCAAGAGAAGTGCAGAGAAACAGAGAGAAAGAATAGATTTTAAAAGAAGAGAAAGATGATGCTTCTGTTCTTTGTGTTTGGTCCAGGTCTCCAGTCAGTAGATTAATAGACGAGGTGAAACATGCTTACTGTTCACTCCTGTTTGGAGGCAGAAGGAGGAGGGGGGTTATTATCTCTCACATACTCAATGCCCCACATCCCTCTTTTCTCCCGCCCCACCCAAGTCAGACTCCTTCTTCCCTGCCCCTCACCTCCACACCCCAACAGACAGACACAGCAGGCCAGGCTGTACAGCGCTGCAACACACATGCGCACACACGTACACAAGCACACTCAAACGAACATGCACCGACCCCCCTGTCTGAGCCTCTGCTCCGTCACTCTGTCTCAACTTCTGGTTCTCATTTAGAAACAAGCTCCTCTCATTCAATGCTCTCCCCTTCTTCTCTTTCGGCGAGTTGTGAGTACGCACACACACACACACACACACACACACACACACACACACACACACAAACAGCATGCTGCACCCAAGATCATATTCATGGAGACACATGCTCCCCCTCTTCAATGATTAGTCTAAATATGCATGTGATCACAGAGCGGCAGGAAGACCCAGTACACATGATGCTACACACACACACACACACACACACACACACCCCATCTCCTCTCTCTCTGTTCCAAAACACACACACTTTTCATTTGCCGTTTCCCCTCCCAGCAGTGCTGGCAGGCTGCCAAGCTACATATAAACATGGTACATTGTATTTCGCAGGCTTTCTGCAGGTACACTAATGCAAACACTGAAAAATGTTTAAGCCACATCAGTGGGCCACTCGCTCTCAGTCAGAACCAAGGCTTCTCTAACCCTTTTACCATCCAATCAAACCAGCAACAAATAAAAACATCAGCAGCAAATAATAAGATTATATTTCATTATTAATAAGTTGGGAATTGATAAAATATGATAATAATTTCCATTTGCAGGCCAGCTTGTTAGCATTTTCAGACGGTTGTGTTGCCACTTGGGCAAAACTTTCTATCTTTATATGTTTTTTGATTATTTGAAATTGTTTGGATGAACCCATCCGTTTGAAAACTGAAGCATCTCACCTGTTATTCATCACTGAATTGTATATTTTTCGAAGTTGTTACTATGTTGCAGGTATTTCTGCTCTATATTATGACTTTCTCTCCCTTATTTAAAAGTTTGTAACTTTCTCCTCAGCCTGTCTTTCTATTTTTTTCCTTCTGACTCTGACTTTCCTTCTGAGTCATTTGTTCACAGAAGTATTTCATTTGCAAATTTGTCCAGAACGTGCATCCAAACAAAAAAATATATCATGATAAAAAAGTAAGTACTTGCATAATGAAGAGCCTAGAGCCGATTCGGATTTTGATTTTGTGAATTGGATGATTTTCTTCACCCTGCAGGATGCACATCTCACATGTTTATGCTGTTCAGACAAACATGTGCTGGAGGGCAAACAGTCTACAGGTTTTCACCCAGCCAAACAAACCAGCAGGTGATGTGAATGATTAACACAACTGTAGCTGGACAGACATAATGCAAGAGGCACATCAGTGAAACTCGCATCCCTCTGTTCAAACTTGGTAGAAACTTGGTTCCCTTGCCGTGACATTAGTCCAAACACTTTCGGTTCTCTTCATCATTTGCTCCTGTGATGCACAAAAAGGAACTTTTAGTACATAAGTGAACAAAATGAATTCAACCAACACATAATTAACAAGTTTTTACTTGAGTTACTATTTTCTGTTTCTGCTCAGTGTACCAAGTCTGCAACATTTCGCTCCAGCAGAGGTGGATGTAGAATTAGAAACAGCTGATTTTAGTAAGGCATAAGACAGTTTGTTTTATATAATGGCAGCTTTGCAAATATTCATCTTTAAAGGAGGTTTTTTTTCATGATTTGTTGCTGTAGAGATAACGGCCTGTCTATTTACAACTTTGACACAAATATTTATGGTGAAAGGATGACTCCCACTGGCTTTGGTGATGCCCTGACTTTTCCAGTAGTTTGCTTTTTTTGCTGTTGTTGTGACATATCTTGTTAATTATTGAATTAAAAACTCTGGTGATCCAGCAGGTCAGAATCCAATCATTTTAAACAGATACCTGCAAATCTAATTAGGCTCCATCAGCCTCATCTGTTAACCGAGTTAGGTGTTAATTAGCAAGTATTATCACACTAACACTGCAAAATAATATGGGGAACATAGTAAACATTACAGCTGCTAAACATCAGCATGTTAGCGCTGTCATTCTGAGCATGTTAACATGCTGGCATTAGCATTTAGTTAAGTACCACCTCACAGAGCTGCCAGCAGCTACAGACTCTTGTTAAGGTATGTTTTTCAATCAAATAACTACAAATTATGTTCCCTATTAATTGAGTGGAAAAGAAATATATGTATTCATTTCTTGACAGAGAAGCTGCAAAATCTAAGTTTTTGCTACAGTTCAACAAGCTTAGTATGTGTTACAGTCACCAGTTAAGTTATCAGCCTGAAGAAAGACTGATGTGGATTGTGGGCCAAGGCAGTGACCTACTGGATTTCAAGCACATAAATATGTACATATGCACAACATGTGAGGAGCACCAGCAGGGTCTACACAACCTGGTCCATCAGGTTGAATTATCAACACTGTGAGACCACTCACCCCTCTCACCTCTCTTCCCCCCCTACTCCCACGCCCTACTTCCTTAGCTTAATTCCCTTTTTTTAGCAAACCTGTACATGCAAAGGGCCACACAGTCCCACATAAAGAAATGGGGTCGTTTGCCTCCCTTATCTCCTTTTCTCTACTCCACTCTCCCCTCTTACACCGCCTTTTCTCTTTCTACCCCTTGCTTAACTTTGCCCTGCTTCTTTCATTCTCTCACTCTTCTTTCTCTCCCTCCACTTCCCCCTCCCCCAACAGCCCTCAGCCAATACCGTCTGGGTGTCAGGCAGCTCAGAGAAGCTGTTGTCATGGTGACGGGGCTCCTGTCTGCACTCTGTCCCTCAGGCATCCCATATCCAGAAAGCAGCATCGTGTTTATGTGGGAGGGGAGGGGATGAGAGAGGAGAGAAAAGGAGAGATGAGCAGAGGAGAGGAGAACAGTTTTGGGGAGGGACAAAGAGGAGGAGGAAGAGTAGGGGTGAGAGGAAGGGAGAGAAAAGTGCCCCAATTTGACCAGCTTTTGTTGTACTATGTCTTCGGGTTTTAAGGCCTTGCATGCAAGTTTATATTTGTGTGTGTGTGTGTGTGTGAGAGAGAGAGAGACATGGCCCTGTAGACACACAGGCATCTCACACCCCTATTCCTGGCACCTCCACCCAATCTCTGACCTTTCCTGGTCTTGAGCACGCATACATGCAGGCATGCATGCACGCACGCACACACATACACACACAAACGTAACCAGCCCAAAACAGATGCACCTGGTGTGGTCTAAAATAGGGTCCCCAGGCAGCTATGTCGCAGAGTGGTGTGACGATGACAGCAGCTCAGAGGGTCTATGGTAACCACTGTGCCACTGAACACAGACACGCTGTCACACACACGGTCTAGATCATTTTCCTTCAGGGTGCATCTGTTGCCGATTGGCTGATGCCATCGTCTTTGGACTGTCCATAACACCCACAGTATGGGGGTTTGCTTTTATACATCTTAAAGCTGTACAGTGTCTGTATGTGTAGATATACAACTATTCCAAATGAGCAGGCCCTCCCTACTGTATAATGAACCCCGTTAACTCCTGTATCTGTATCAGTGGTGGCCTAATGCTCCATAGTAGACACACTTGACTTTTTCTTCTTTCACACCGGACAATCCAGTACGTTAATTGCAAGGTAAACACCTGAAGAGGAGCATCGCCCCCACAGGAGACCTTTTCCTCTTCTCTACTCTTCTCTCCTCCCTCCCTCCTGTTCCTGCGTCTCGTCTTTTCTAAGGCAAGGCTGGTTAAGCCCCGCTTTAGAATCAGAATGTGGACAAGCACCAGTTGGAAGCTAATCCGGCTTGCCGACTGGACCCCCTCCTTCGAAACGGCACAGCGGGGGTGGACTGATGAAAGGAAGGCTGATATGAGAGACATGAAAGACATTGTTGAGACAAACAGAGCTGCAGACACAGCCTGCCTCAGACCCCGCGCTGCGTTTAGCACTGTACAAACCATTTAAGTTTTAAAAACAACACAACATAGTCTGAGTCGTTTCGTTATTCGAGCTCAAGGTTGGAGTCCAACGCTATTCTAGATGGACATTTCTACTCCACTGCCACTTGATGCAAAGGTTAAGGCACTTAATGTCTAAACTGTGTTCACAGTGTATTCTAACAACTATTAACATCCTGTTTTTTCAAGGCCGAGTCTCTCGACTGGAAGATTACATTTCTTTCACAATGAATGAAGTGCCACAACAAAATGAGCTTCTATTGGAGGAAAGTATATATGAGTGAAAAGCCTTGAGGATATCCAAAATTATTTTTAGCACAACTGCCCTGTCAACAGTCAATAGGAAATAAGTAGTAAAAATCGTTCATGTTTAATTTGTAAAGGTGGCCTCCCACCACTCACAGCTTTTGCATGCGTGAACCAAACAATGAAATTTCCATAACACTGTTATAAACCCACTTTTTGGCCCTTCCACTTTCACTTTCAGTTTGGTTTACTAAAATCTCTTTATACAGGGTGCCCTGACTGCCAAAATCCAAATGAGAGAAGGGTATCTGATAAAAAAAAGGTGACATTCATTCATATTTTTTAGCCCCAGGTTCACCTCTGTCCTTACCAGTGGAGGCATATTGCAGACAGTACTTAGGGCTGAAAAGAAATCAGCAACATGCTCTCCACAACTTTAGGTAAAAAGAAACTTACACATTTTTTAAATTTAGGGTAGTTTAACAGAGCACACCCATCTGATCTCATTCATATCATTACACGCATTCACAACTGGAATTGCCCCGTAATATCAGTCAGAGCAGCAGCCTTGAAGCACCTGAGTAGAGGAGGCTTGCTCAAGAGCACCATAGATGATGAGAAGGAAATAATTATTATACAAATGAACTCAGTAAAATAAGTCCCAAGTGCTATTAGTGAATCAATAACACTTGAATTAGTGTAATTTTAGATCACTGTTAAATTGGAAAGGCTGATAATCCAACGATGAAGGAATCAGCATTCACCTATGATTTCATGTGTTAAACCCCCTCTACTGAAACCAAACCAATGTCCTTGTGTGGACCCCTACTGTTAATTGCTGCATTTTGCTCTCTCTTCATGTTCAAATTTCAAGAGATTAAAAATAGCAATAAAAACAAACACTAATGACCTGCAGCCGACAGAGACGGAATCTGGTACGGTGCTTGCTGAACTGATAAATTTGGCGAGGCCTTAGTCAGGGCGTTAACTGTGGATGAAAGCAGCATGAGTTTGAATGACTTTGACAAGACGGAGTAAAATGAGATTTTGATGTTTTCATAAAAAAGGAAAGAAAAATCAAACCAAGGACGTTTTTGTATTTTGTCTTTGAAACACAGAACAGACTAATTGTCTGTTAATATCTAAAGAGTATCTATTCATAGACTAAGACAGGAACATGAACAGAGGACAACTCGATGACAGATGGAAAGAAATTAGAGTCCAAGTAGCATTAATATTCCATCTCTTAATAACAACCAAAGCCCTTCCCCCACCTCTGACACCACACAGTCACACCCACCCAACCACCCAGTACACACACACACACACACACACACACACACACACACACACACACACACACAGGATGTGTTCTGTCCTGGAGAGCATTTCAAAGCAGCCCGAGACAAACTTCACTAAAAATTCTCTAAATTCAACCTTTGCCAACCTGCTCCCTCTTCTTCCTCTCTTTCCCTTCCCTCCTTTTCTGCTCCTCCCCCCTACAACCTGCTCTCCTTCCCCTTCCTCTCCTCTCAACACATCTACCCACCCAGTCCTGCTGCCCTCCAGCACTGCAGCCTCACAGCGAAGTAGAGAGCAATCCCTTGGTGGGTCAGCCAGATTAAACTGACACTGTAATCCGCTTGGCTTTCACCTCCTTGTCCTCAGCCGAAGAGAGAGGGAGAGGAAAAGAGGAAGGGGGGGGGGGGGGGGGGGGTAGGAGTGATGGAGGATGGAGAGTGAGAGAGACGGGGAGAAAACATAAGATAGGAAAGGGGGAGAGAGGGTAAGGAGAAAGGGGGGGGGGGGGGGAGGGGCTGGGGGCAGACCTAAGGGTAGTGGATAGAGAAAGGCATGGATAGAGAAAAACAAGGAACAGAAAAAACGAGAGAAAGAGCAGAGAGGGAGACAGTATAGGGCTGAGTTAAAGGAGTTTGAAAAGGAGCAAGTGAATAATGAATCTCATAAAGGAAAGATATTAAGGACGACTAAGAGTCGAATAAACTGTGTTACGAGAGGGAGCGATGAAGGACAGTAGGGTAATCCTGGTGGCAAATAAAATGAACCAAACAGGAAACTATGTTGAAGTACGCCCTCGTATAATTTGTTTTGTGTACAATTCGTAGGAAATGACACAGTCCCCTCATGGCCAATCACTACTGAATCCTTCCAATCATCTCGTTGTGACCAAATGCTTCTCCCCACGCCCCATGGGTGAACCAGTTTAATAATGAAAAAAGCTGGTGATCTGTGGTGAAATGTGCCATTGCTTTAAACTGTGTTCAAATCTCATCAGTAGTGTTGCAGACATCAAACATGAACAACAAAACGAGTGAATGAAAGAGCGCTGTGAATGTTGCAGAGGAAGCGGGCTCCTGGTCAGTGTAGAACATTAAGGATTGTATTGTTTGTTCATTCATGATTCCTAAATGATGCAGGGCCATTGCTAGCATGGCTAATCTATACACAAATATAATAATGTAATAATAATCACAGCTCTTCAGCCAACTACTTTGTTATGTAAATGGTCTTCAGGTAAAATTCTTCTATACAGTTTATTTGATATTTTGGCTGGTTTTGGGGCAAGTTGTGAAAACACTTATGCAATATACAGCACCATGCACATTACATTAATATGATCTTAGCAAACGCCCGGCTACAGATTTTGCTATACTGCTGTCAAAAGCTTTTGTGAATCAGACACACTGAGCACGTCTAACCAATCAGTGAAGATTCTATTATTTCTTCTAGACTAGTTTTTGTAGCAGCTTCTAGTTAATTGTACTTTCAAGAGACTGATAACTAGCCTTGAAGGACTAGTTAGAGCAAAGAGAGGTGTAAAAGGGCAGAGTGGAGTCGGGAGGGAGTCCTAGGCATACTAGACTGATTTAGAGTCTCATCCTAACACTAGCTTGAATCCCAACAGTTGCACTCGAGTGTTAAGATATGTTTGAGGAGTCGCTGTTGTGTGAGCCTTTATAGCTCAACAGAGAGACTTCAAAAACAATGCGAGAGCAATAAGAGTGAACCAAAACTGTTCATTGTGTCCCAGATGAGTGAAACTTGCTGTAAAGCTCCATGAACCCGAGTAGAAGTGCAAATTCAGGTGTTAATAGACTCTAGGCTCATCGTATTAGCATGTTGTTTTCACATTGTATTCTATTATCGTGGTATAAACAACATTATTTGTCACTTTAAACGATGGATAAAAGCGACTTAAAAACATTGTTATGGTTAGAATATGGCCATGGTTAAAAGCAACAGATGTGAACAGCTGGGGTATAGTGTCAAGAGCACACTTTGTTCACCCTGATTTCTTCTTACAGGTTTTCTGGACCAGTATCAGCAATGCTCTTCTTCTGCCTCGGCTTCTTCTTGACAGGTAACCATGTGTGCATGTCAGCTATATCTTGAACAAATGACCAATGTGGCCATTTATTCTTCCTTATTTCAGGGCAATGCACACCTTCACGGAAGCACTATTACTTGAAATGATAAGTTCGTTCACTCTTCATCCGCCACAGGTCTTTTATCAAACCACTTTGCACTGGATTAAACTGTGAAGGTTGTGGTGTGTGTGCTGAATCAAAGCAACAAGAGAACAGACAAATCTGCACACATGCCAAGAGTAATTTGAAACTTGGAGCATCTCGATGAGCATCTCAGCCTAGTTAATTAAGTTACATTGCAATTCTGACCTTAATGCAAATAAGATAAACAAGTCGATTTGTGTACATGACAGGTTTAATATAAATCGCTGTATTGCCAGTCTCCTATTATTGTCCAACTGCATGTAAATGTGCTGAATCTCAAGTGCATTTGAGCCTTAAGTATAATATATAAAGAATTATAAATGCAATAATCCCAGGCTTCTGTCAGAATGTGGGAAACTAATTTAAACGTGTCAAAACAAATCCATACCATATCAAAAACTCAATTCTTTATAGAAGTGTGCACTTATTGACACGTGACTATTTCATTTACAAGGTGTTTCTGCAAAATCTGTCAATCTGATGCTTTTTAAAGTCCAGATTAAGTGTCATGTCTTTACAAACCAAATAAAGTTAAGCAAAAAGAATGAATCAAATAATATAAAAATCGATTCAGATCAGTCATGAGTTATTGTTATAAACCTCCACAGAACTTTCAACGTCACCATTGATATGTAATTAACCAATCAACCTCTAAGTCATGTAAGGCTAAGCTCCTCTGCACAGACATTTAACATTATCATTGGTGTGGGTGTGTGTGTGTGTGTGTGTATGTGTGTGTGTGTGTGTGTGTGTGAGCATGTCCACTGGGTATAAGGGAAGAGTGTTAAAGTGTGGAAAAGAAACAGGGTTAACAGGTATTCCCCTCCTCCACCCCCAGCTCACAGAGAGAGGGGGTGGGGTGGGGGTGATGAGAGAGGGAGAGAACAAGGGAGAAAGAGAGGGAGAGACAGGAAGAGGGAGGATATCCTGCAAGGAACAACTGTGATATATGAGCTGGCCACTTCAAACAAGCAGGGGGAGGGGGACACTCCTTCTCCAATAAAACTAGGGAAGGCAGAAGGAGGAGAAGAAAGACATCATAGACAGAGATTTAAAGAAAGAGGTACAGTAGAAAGCAGGAAAGTTGAAGAGAAGTTGGTTTGTAAAGGCAGCTGATGAGTATGGAAAGATCTTAAACACAGAGGGACGTCCCCCACCCGCTATAGCGGCACAATAACTCCCCCAAAATTTAGAAAAGACTGACAAAGTCCTGCCTAAGGTATCGCTACCTGCGGACAAAAATCTGCAGGAGGTCATCTTTCATGTTGAAATGGGGTGCGAGCTCATGTAAATAAGTAGAAGAAAAGAGTTTTTAAAAAGTAATGCTGCAACTGTTAAATTAAAACAAAATCTGATGAACTTGACTGGGCTTCCTAAAACGCAAAAGATAAAACTTCCAATTTGGTTTCATATTATTAGAAAAACAACCCAGCTCAGGTTTCTGAACTTTGTATTCTAGTAACGTGAGCATTTGCTTTGTTAAATTTCACATACAAGCATATAATTAAAACTATACTTTTATATAATACATCCAAATGCTGTTGTGGTTGCTTCTGCAAAATGACACTGACCCCTGACTGTAAACATGATATTTTTCCAGAAAATGCTGCTGGTGATGGAAAGAATGAAAAAAAAGAGAATATGCAAATGCTTCACGGTTTATGCAGTTCCTCAAAATGACAAGAGAAAACAATGAATGGATAAAATAAGTAGTTGCACTATAAGCAAATTTCCACTCATATATTTAAACTCAGATGCTTGTGTTTAATTCACCTGTTTCAAAAAAAATTAAATAAACATCAATTCTTTCTCATTCAGTAAATAAAAATAGATGCTGTGATACTTATGGAAACACAAAGCCATATCCTCTCTCTATCTCTCTCTCTCTCACACACACACACACACACACACAAGCACACACACACACACACAGCCGTGTCTGTGTCCTACAAGATGTGATTGATGATTTCAGGAAGGGGCTCTTGGGCAGGGGAAGTCCAGTTTGGGTCAGACTTCATCTACACATTGAAGCCCAAGCACCATCTGCATGTACTCACAAGTCACACACACTCACAAGTCCAACTCCCCATCCCCCTATACACAGCCGCTTTCACACACACACACACACACACACACACACACACACACACACACACACACACACACAGCTATACTCATTTCAACATGTGATACTGCTCCTCCCATGCTGTTTGCTATATAGCGTCTTTCCTCTGCTGTCTCATAGCAGCATAGAAGCACAGAGTCAAGGTGAGTGGAGCGAGTCGGGGCAGCCGGGCACAGTGTGCACTCTACAGTTTTAGGCTCTTTGTGCCATCATGGGCCAGCATGGGGTTATTTCTGACAGCAGCCATTAGGACAAATAATTGAAAAGCAAATGAAGACAAATGATATGATTGCAGTGCACGTCCAAGCAGTCAATCTGCTATCTAGGTGGTTCCCATTCAAAGCCATTGATCAGCTTTACAACCTAAGTAGCTGGCCAGGAAACTAAATGGTGGCAATCAATGCTATTTAACAGATTATTGACTGCTGACTGGTTGCTTGAGATCAAAATAGAGAAAGGGGGATGAAGAAATAAGCAAACAGAGGAATGGAATGAAAACACATGAAATTGGAATCGGTTCCTTTGCTTCAGTGATGATAAATGGGAAAGAAAAACACTGAGACAGCAGAGCGCGGGGAGAAGGAGAGAGGTAGCATTTTTTGTGTGCGCGCGGCTGAATGTGCATGATCATGTACATTTAATGAAGAAAGCAAGAAAGAAAGAGAGGAAAAACAAAGAAAAGAAGCGAGAAGAAAGCTCAGCCTGCATACAGTCGGTGTTCTTTAAAGGCACTCACTTCAAGCTTCACATGTACCGTGATGTGTGTCCCTGCGTTCATTCCCCTCGCAGCACCCATGAAGGCACACCTGAACATTAGTGGCGCTTTATAAAAAATCAACTCAACAAGGAGGAACCTCACCAGAATCAGCCAGTACTTTCTGCTCCTCTTTGTTCAGCCGAACCATGATAGAGCTTTCAAGAGGAGCACAAGCTGGCACATAACAACACCCACATGCACCGCAATTACATCCTTTTGACGGTGTGCTCCTTCACGTGCTGTCTGTTTACAATGCATGAGCCAGACTTTGAGCCGCCCATCAGCTCATCAGTGTTCACCTGAGTGCTGCATGAGTTCATTAGTTAATGAAAATCGGGAACAAATGCAGGTTGCCAAAGATTGACTCCAGTCCAAGCAGAGACAAGGAATGTCAAGGAGTGAAAGGGGGAGGCCTGGACTGACATTTATGTGCACGTAAAAGTGTGTGTAGATGTAGGGTTGGGGTTGGCAGTGTTTAACAGCCTCCAACAGTCCCAAACCACTGTGGTGTTTAATACACACAGTACCATGTGTTACCATGGTGACCGGGTCTACATAGCTATGGTGATCGACTCATGAGGCTGCACGTTTATGTGTATACGTGTTATGTTCGAGTGTGTGATTTTTGTTGCCACTTGGAAATAAACCAGCTCCATGTGGATTTTGTTGAGCCTCAGATACATTTCAGCTTTATTTGTGATGTTTGTCCCAACTCTTTATCTCCTTCTACATTTCCTGAATTTAACTTTAAAAACAAAAATACTATTTGTGCTTAAAAAAAAGAGTGGCCAGGCTTCACTGAATCACTGTGTGCAAGTGTGAATACAGACTTAAATATGGCTATAGTAGATATGTGTCTGTGAGTGTGTGTGTGTATGTGTGTATTTGTGTGTGTGTGTATGTGTTTGTGCCTCTGTCTCTGTGTCTATGAGTGTGTACACACTCCCCTTGCCTTTTCTCAGTTCAGCAGAACCTCATTAATTCAGCAGGAATGGAAATCATTTCTGCACAGAGTGCACAGGAGACAGAAAGAGATGGAGAGGAAGACGCGTGGAAGGGTTGGGGTGGTGGTATTGGTGGTGGTGGGACTACAATGAATACTCAAATTTCTTCCTTTTCCTTAGTTGAAAATCCTTAATTTTTAAAAATAATTTCATGTTCTGGATAAATAGCACCATGAATTTACTGTATCAGTCACAAAGGGAATTCCACACATATTTTAATACTATCTAATCATAATTGTAATACTGTGTGATTTAGTCATTTGGATGGCAACTCTTGGGAAAGAAACAGTGTCTAATCCCAGCTTTGATTTATTTAGATTGAAGTCTCCTAAGGTTTATACAGTGTGTCCTTAAAGACAAACAGACTGGACAAACAACCAAATATAGCAAACGTCCAGATGGATACATTAATAAAAAGGTAATCTTCCTTATGCAGTAGCAAATCAGAGCACAGCCTCCTCCATCCCTCCCTCTCTAACCCCCTCCTTCTGCCATCTCTCCATCCTGCAGCCCGACACCATACAATATGGAGCAGACAGTAATCTGGCCATGCACTGAAGAGATTACAGCACCGAGCAGAAGAGAGCAGAAGTGAATAGTATATGCAACCAAACTGAACAGACCCAACTGTTCAGATGAGAGACCTCTCTCTCTTCTCTCTTGCACTTGCAGAGAGACGGCTGGTCGCACACACTCCTTCAGTGAAGGCTGACCTTTTCGGAGTGCAACAGAGCACAGTGCGGTGCAGTGGATCTCTCTATTCCAAATGTCACTTTTTACAGAGAAGATCTGATGTGATAAAAACAGATCAGACAGCACGAACGGGACACATGTACTGTATGCGTGAATATGCACACACGCTGTGCAACTTCTTCTATTCACACGTGCATGAATGTGTATGAATGCACACTGAAAGTAAGTCTAAACATGCACTCAATAACAAAACAGATGTGGTGCCTTATTTATCCACTGAATATAATCACTAGAGCTATAAATAACCAATCTGAAGGCTAACATCCAAACAGCATGGTTAACGTTGGAAGTTCACATTAGTGTTATTGCTAAGTACAGTGCGTAATGTGGATTTCTGGTTGTTTCCTCCCACTCTGAAGAATTAACCCTAAATTGTCTTTGCTGCTGAAAAGACATTCTAGATAATGTAGGTATATACATAATGCAAAACATATTTATATTTATTAGTTATGTCCCACTAAAGATAAAATATTTCACTGAATACATTCTTTCATAGAAAAGGTAACTGTCTTTCTGCACCAGTGATGCAGGGATATTCAGTTCTAAAAGTTTTTGAGAGAGGCTCTTCTGTCCAATCAGACAATTTCAAGGTTTTCAGATTCTCCTTTTCTATTTTAATTTTAAACAACTAGTACTGGAAGGGCTGTGCAGACCATGGCAAAAAATAAAGAGCGATGCTTAGCTGTTAGAGGTGGGAGAAGGAGGGCTAAACTGAATAGCATGGACCGATCCTACATCACATGCCACCACCAGCCAAGAGATTAGCATTTCACAATAATACCCATATCGACTTATCTTACGATACATAGACATGACTTTGATAGTTTTTGCGGCATACCTCAAAGCAGCACCGTAAACTCAGGATGATAGTTGGAGTGGATCGTTCCTATATTCTTGGGTAACTGGATAGTTTTCCTTTGTGCGTGGGGATTTTACACACTACAGTATAACACTGCAAGGTGTGTTCAAGAATGCTACAAAGTGTAGGTTACTTGTGTTTCATCAGAAAGTGGCTCTGTGCGAGGTATTTATGCAGTTCAGAGAGAGGGACCTGGATTTAAGGTAACGAATAGGTGAAGGGAGTCTCACTTGTGGTTGGGATTTTCTATCCAAATTATCTATATCCAGTTTTAAAGTATTTCTAAATCGTGGTCAGCATAAGTGCTGGGTGTCTAGTAACTACTAACCGACATCAATGGGGGAGCTACTATGCAGCTGGTCTGCACTGGCTGGGAGCAACTATGTTCTGGTTTAGCATCTCACTCAAGGACATTTCAGAGTGTGACAGGAGGAGGTGGAAATCAAACCAACAACCCTGGTAATGGGGGACTGCTCTACCTTCTAAACCCCAGTCACCTATTTCCATCCTATGTAAGTATGTAAAAGTATTTGCCAAACTGTTTGCAAACCTCGGCAGACAGCTCTAGGTGTTTTCATGCTTTAAGGTGTTGAAGGATGGCAGGATCATGAGAAAAGCTACATTAGGAGAGGAAGAGGAATTCAGGTACGATACATAGACATGACTTTGATAGTTTTTGCGGCATACCTTAAAGCAGCACCGTAAACTCAGGATGATAGTTGGAGTGGATCGTTCGTATATTCTTGGGTAACTGGATAGTTTTCCTTTGTGCGTGGGGATTTTACACACTACAGTTTAACACTGCAAGGTGTGTTCAAGGATGCTACAAAGTGTAGGAGGAATTCAGGTGTACCATCTGATCAACGAGATGATGAAGGTGTTGTAGCTAAAATAAAGAGAAACGAAAATTGACGTGTAGCTTTTGGAAGATGGGCAGAGGGCTGATGTGATATAGGGGAGGACAGATGAAGGCGCAGCAATAAAAGTGGGAAGGTTCTGACAGTGTAATGTTTGAGAAAGGAGAGCTGCAGGAGCCAGGTGTGGCAGCACCCACAGAGGTAATCAGTGGGCCAATGGGGAGTCATTCCACTCAGAGTGTACAGGCTGCCGAAGTACCTGGAATAAAAATAATCATTACACTGCATTAAAGTCACTGTCTGTAAATATGCCCTGGGCAGCAGTAAAGCATGCATACGGTGGCGTCCGCCATTTGGACACCTTAACGCACATGCATGCGAATATGTAAATATACGCACATGCAAATAAGATAAAATGCAAATATTTGGGACCATGTTAGTCACTCTGTGCACAAATCAGCAACTGTGCTGCTTCTTCACATTTATGCCATTATTATAAAGACAAAGCTTTTAATAGAAACAAATGGTTCTCCAAATATACCTCAACCAGCTCAAAGCACATTCATTATCCCCTCTATAACTTATAAGTGTTTTTTCAGCAACAGAAAACCACAACAGAGGCTTGAATTGGATCTTTCTCACACATTTACTCTGCCGCCCAGTATTTCTGCCTTTGGAAAATGGGGATTAAGTCTGCATTTAGGAGAATTTAAATTGCAAATAAGGCTTTGTAATTGTTTTAGTCTTTAATCCTAGCAGGGAGGGCTTCACTGTAATGCAAAGTTGAGACAGGCGAACATCTCAGGCATTCATCTGAGGAAGGACTGTGTTTGTTTCTCCACTCGGTTCAATGAGACTTAATAAGCAGGGTGTCCGATCAGCACAAACACATACACACTAACACGGGGGCACACACATATACACACACACAGAAACACAAGCAAACACAATCATGCACACTCCCTCACCCATGGGCTCATTGATAGCGCAGCCAGTTTATTTTGGTTGTGAGTTTGGGTGCCCAGCTGGTACTTGAGACTGGTGGACTGGCAGAGCTGTGCAGCAGACAGCAGACACACGCGCACACAAAGACACACACACGCTGTGCCAGGGACATGCTGTGCCAGGCTGCTATGTCTGCCAGCTACAAGCCCACAAAGAGAGGTAGAGGCAAAGGAGAAAGGGCAGGACAGAGAGTGTGTGTGTGTGTGTGAAGGAGAAAGACAGTGAAAGTGGACTAAGTGAGGAAGAAGAAAAAGAAGAAGGATTTAGTGACGTAGAAGAATGTGAAGTTTATTCTGTTATTTATTCTGTTATTTACTATAGTACAGGACCTGTGCAACTGTAAGCAATCAGACTTATAATCAAACTTTTCACATACTATGTCCACTCTAGCGCCAGTGTGAGCTAATTTAATTTACAAATTTGGCACAAAAGGAAGACATGACTTTTCAACTCCCTGAGTTAACAACAGAGTATGTTTAAACGTAGTTTTCACTCCATGAGACACTTCTGACAATCCCTGAATCTATCAACAGTGTTTGAAACCTAACGAGAAATGGCAGTATTGAAGTGCTGCTCCAAAGTCTGCTCTGGGTGGAGGTAACATGCAGTTTAATATACCAGGTTGTTCTGCACACTCCTCCCAGATTTAGGACATAAAGTTATAAAAACACAAAGACAGCACAGGTTACCCAAGGAAAGTTCAAACTAAGCAGAAGCAAACACAGCAGAAGCATGATAATTGCAGTAATTCATGCCATTTCGTGCAGGACAGGGTCTTTTTACTCAATGGATAAATGGATAAGTGGATGTGGTTTGGGAATCACCAGTGTCGGGGAACTTCAAAGACAATGAGAGATAGCATGCATGTGTGTGTGCACGCACGTGTGTGTGTGTGTAAACGTCTGAGCACAGTAAGCTTGGCAGCAGAAAACTCTGCAGACAAGATGCCACAGACACAAGCACCTCCAGCATGGAAGGTTGCCCTTGAACTTCCAACCCCCTGACAAATTGCTCACTTTAATTCTCCACAGTAAACTGCTTACAGTGAAGGCAAACAAGTGATGAATGTTACTTTTTTAATTTTTGAGCCATAATTCATTTCCTGAAAATGACTAAACTGAAACAGTATTGGCAGCATTCACTGTACTTTCACTGGGAGAGATAAACAAATGCCCAGAGGAGTTGCCACTATTTCCCAGAATGTAGTATTCATATAAATGATTCGTTTAAATTTTATGGATGATGATGTTGCAACTAAGAGGGCATTCATGGGTAACTGGGTTAGGGAAATTAAATGGGAGTGGGATGGAAACCTGCATGCAAGGACGGAAAGTAAACGCTGCAGGTTTGGCTTCTACAATAAGTTTGCTCAAGGGGATTCGTGGCATTTACGCTGCTCTGGCTAGCAGGATGCAAGGCATAGCTAGTACCAAAACTCAGATAAACTATGAAAAATGCAGACTTCAAAACGAGTCCCCAGTGTCTTCAGACACGGCTTTCTTCCTGCACACTCACAAATCTCCCTCCCTCCATTTCCAATTCCGTCTTGCTTTCTGTCTCTCCTCCTCTTCCATCCTCTGTCACGTCTTTCTGTCCCTGTTCCTGGTTTATTGTATCCATCTGTCCGTCTCCATGTCTGTCTCTGTCAAACACAGATCCAGGAGCCTGTGCTTGCAGAGTCAAGATCAAATGCTAAACCACAGCAGAGTTTAAGCTTGCCCAGAATGAACCTGCGAGGAAGGGAATCATAAACAATATTTGATCTTCTGCTTCTGTCACTTCCAGACCTCCAGCCGAACACACACACACACACACACAAAAAAAAAAGAAAACACAGCTTGAGGGCAGCACTTTCAGGCTTTGTTGCTTCCCTCAGATAGGGAAAGGTATACACAGACAGAGAAGCCGACTGGCCTTTTTCATTTAGACGGTAACAACGGTAAACAACGGCACACAAAGACAGCGTCCTCTCGCTCACCGGCCGTCTGCCTGCAGCCTGCACTCCACGCACTGTTTGATATTAAAGGACGACACGGGCACGAAAGGAGGAGGTGGTGATTGGTGGTGGGGGAGCAGAAAGATAGAAAGAGAGATAGAGGCAGACAGAAATGGAGACACAATGTTGTGGCATGCCGTTTGTGTGTAGGCTATATTTAACTGAAAATGGCCACAGAATTCTGTATGAAGACAGTACTGCTGTGCCAACGCCGACTCCATTCCTTCACTCTCTCTGTCTCCCCTCATGCTTCCATCCATACCTACTCTGCCTATATTATGGATGTTATTATTATTCCTGCATGTCGTCATGTCGCCCCCGCTTCTCTCCTTCCCCCGAGCAAGAAAGCGGGCACTGCTGGCACCCGGCCAGATTACCCAATCAATCTCCTCTGAGAGAGGGGGAGGGTGGCAGGAGGAGCAGTGGAGGCAGGGAGGAAGGCAAAAGGAGAGAGGGGGAGGAATAAGAAAGAGAGTGTGGAATAGAGAGGAAAGTAGAGAAAGAGCAGCAGGGGGAGGTGGAGGATGGTGAAAAAGGGGGGAGTGTTGGTGTTAAAAAAGACCTGAGAGGAATTGAGGCAAGAAAAACGGTGCAGGATGAGTAAATTCTATCTTTGGAAAAAAAAAAAGGACAGAGACAAAGACCGCTATGAAAGGGACGGAAAGGTTTCAGCAGACGTGTGGAGTTAAAATTGGGCGAGTGAGCACCTGGTACGGCAACACAGGGAGTTGTGGTGATGAAAAACACACACAAAAATCACACAGAGTCCAGACAAAGGCTTGGCCATCGGCGGTAGTTTACAGAGTGCAGCTCCTCCCCTTGTGCCACCTGTTACTGTGGTCCAGCCTAACAAATGTTTAACCCTCTTAAAGAATCCCCAGGCAACAGCCAACAGTGCACCTCCATCTATCTACAGTGCGTGCACTGCTTCCTGGGAACAGATTAGATTAGGTCTGCAACTTGGTTTCAATTTTTATGTCCATTCATTGGTTTAAAGCAGATGGATGCACAGACATTTTACTAACACTATTGTGAGAACTGATTAAATATTTGAGTACTCTTACAAGCACAAATCTCATATTCTCTTTTTGTTATCATAAGAGAATATGTTTTTTTTGTTTGTTTGTTTGTTTTAGAAAAACAGACAAAGCATACAGTATGTATCAGCTCACATCAGCTCTGGGTTGAAATTTGAAATTAAAATGGGATTGTGTCATTGTCCCAACCACCAGGATATCAGAGTGCTTCAATGTTCACAGCATTTTTACTTGGTGTATAATTTCAGTCTCAAATCTAAATCTTTGATACTGGTTTACCTGATGTGGTCTATTTTTGGATCAGGTGCGACTTTCTAAAGAAAATGTCAGAGGCCCATATTTGACTCTTCCATCTGAACCATCATCATGACAGTTATCCTCACTAAGCCAAGAGCTGGGTGGAGGCAGCGAAGCAGTGCGATGTGAATGACGCACTTGTGGCACTAAATCGGTGACACTCCGCGGGCAGTGAACCCAGATTGGCATGAATCGCAGATGTTCAGGTTTGCGACCCCTGGCTGGGGAAAAGCAAAAGAAAGCAGAGTGTTTCACTTCCTGAAAGACTGTATGTGATTCAAAGTGCGTGCTTGTTTATCAGAGAGGAAACAATTAATCTTCGACATGCTTTAATGAGAGGTGTGTGTCTTTGTGTGTGTGCGCGCACATGTGTGTAAAAGTGTGCCTGTTTATTTGTCAATATATATGCTTTCTTCATCACAAAGCTCTGGTCCTTTAGCAATTCAACCTGAGTGATTAAAGACATGCCATGTTCTTATAATCAGATGTGTTTCCTCAACAAAAAGCTTTTTGTTGAGCAACATCTGAATTTCAGCAGAAAAGAAGAGTATAAGATGTGCGTCTCTCTTTTAGGAAATAAACATGATTAAAAAGCAATGTGAAGAGGAAAGACAGAAACAAAACTTCAACAATTAAGACGACAAAAGAGACCACTTAAATTACTTACAGAGGTACAAGACTTCAGGCTGTTCTAGCTCTTTATGATACAGTATCATCTTGCTCACTTTGAGAGCGAGCATTCATTTGCATACGCATGTGGGTGTGTGATATGCACACAAGTGTGCCAGTGTGTGCTAGTGTCTACATATGAGCTTGACTAGATATGATAGCAGATTCACCATCCAGGGGTGAAGCCAAGCAGCGATCCAGCTAGTCAGAGCCCTGCATGTCTGGGAGTGTGGCCAGGGCTCCAATCCCACCACATTCCCCTGGATTAGCTGTCAACCAGTCCCCAGATCTGAGGATTAGCACATTATATTCCATTATCTTTTTCAAACTGGAAAGTCCACAAAGCCTACATCATTGCTCTCAATGGGGCCCAATAGGACAGGGATCAGTAAGAGGTCCCTTCAAACCGGGCCAAATTGAGCCAAACTGAGCTGAGCCAAACCAAATCAGTAACTAAGACTCTATGCTGGCTCAGTGTTGCCCGGCAACCAAATTAGTTTCAGGAAACAAATAAGCAAACTCTGGTTAAATATCAATTTTACAGAACAGGCCAGAGATTTACTCATTGCTCTCCATAACAAACTGCCAGTGTAACTACCAGAGAGGACCATACATTACAAAAAGAAATAAAGCGTAAATAAAAACAAACCAAGGCGAGTTTGTCTCTCAGACATTCCTCTTTCACTATTCCTGCTGAGCGACACACAGAGCAGAGAGTGTGTGACTCCTGGGAGCCGTGTTGTTTTTCACTCTGTGATCCAGGGCGACTCGGGGGAATGAGGGAGCCGTTATCAGCAAGGGGCTGTGATAGAGACTTGATCAGGCCGTCTGTCTGCGGGGACCAAGGAGCCAGAGTTAATCAGAGACAGAAAGACCCCTCATCACTCGGGGATTCACACGCCTCGACCCTGACACTCTGTCTCCCTCTCTGTCACACAAAACCACGAATGCACACGCACATGGTAACAGTCACAAAAGCAATTGTGCTTACGCACGCCTGCTCTAACATTTCACTGTTGCACAGAAACACACTTTGTCGTGATTTTCTGTTAAATATTGCTTTTGGTGAAATATAAAGTTCTATAGAGGAAATAAAAGAACTTCTAATTTATCAACTTGCAAAAAAAAGCCAATAAAAATCAGCACCCTCTTAAGTCAGCCATTATCAACTCCCGGTGTTCAGCCAAATACTTCTTAGAGACAACATAACCTTATTTTATATTCAACAGGTGAGGCTAAATCTTTCCAAGATACAAAGTCTGCATTTTAAGGAACTGTCTAAAAAATCATGCATTACATCATCACAACTATTTTTCTCTGAAATTGTGAAACACCAAAATCAATTGTCAATTCATTCAAGACCTAAGCTGATTTCTCCAAATATCATACCATTTAAAGGGAACTTGAAAAAACGTATGCCTGCCCTTATGAATAAAATGCCAACAACTCCTTTTTAAATCAATATTTTTCTCTATTCCTTTATCCACAAATCAACCCTCATGTCTGACAACTCACACACTTTGACCCTGTGAACTTGAGCCAGGTCAAATTTCAAAGAACACTGTCTGGATGTATGTGTTAAAATCAGCTGTCAAGACCTAAAGACGCCACGTATAAGTCTACATGTAATTTATTTTCTTGACCATTGCTAACCCTGACCGGTTTGAGTAGCTGCAGATTCATTAAACACATGAAATGATTCTTTTACACCAAAAGAAGTACGTAAGTTCACCTATATATTGGTCAGGGCTGTCACACTGGATACGTTTAAGAGCTGACATGCAGGTATCCAGCTGGCCTACCTCTGAGGAAAGGTGTAGGAAATTATATGGCATTTAGATTAATTAGACACAGTTGTCAGATTTAATTAACTACTAGGTTTAATTAACCATGTAATTAATCTTATGGTGGTCCAACACATGCACACACAGAGAGACAGGAGCAGAGACACACACATCAACTAATGCCCACACACACACAACACACACTACAAATATAATCTGTTCAGCTTACAAGTGCACACACTTTTCCAGTCAAACCTCTTAAGAGTGTTCAACTGAACGGGCCACTGGCTATGGGCTAAAACAGTCTGAATGAAATGCGTATGTAAGAATTGCACCTCTAATCCATTTCAGGTTTCACTTGTGTCCAGGTGGAATGATAATCTAGTAGCTGGTAACGCCCATATAATCCTTATTCAAATGCATCTCAAGGAACTTTACAAAAATATTTAGGGTGAACAAGCCAAAAAAGTGAACCGTTTATGGTAAAGAAAAAAAAAACATTTAAAAAGTGTGGCAATCACATCAAATTGGTCATTTGCAAAAATGAGAGCAGGACTAACAAAGGCTTTTAATCCACTCAACACACATCCACTTGAAAATCGTCTGTATAGTTGATAGGTTACTGATCCGCTGCTCCAACTCTTCAAAAGATGAGAGGGTCAAAGGAGGTGTGGACCCTGACCTTTCATCACCTGGCCCAACCCCTGCAGCAACAACCAGCAAAGCCTACATAGCTCTAAATGTGTCCTCAGTGTATAGGCTTTGTGTGTGAATCTGTATGATAATGGCCAGCCAGCTGCTGTATGTGCTTTTGACCTTTACTGAAGCTGCTGATTGGACCAGTAAATAGCCAGGCAGTGCCGTGACCTTTCACCGCAGACACACAGTTTTACCAAGACCTGAGGGGTCAGGGGTCAACGTTTGAGGAAGTGCCAGCAAGCAGCTAAACTACAATATCTCGCTGTTTAGGCAGATGTTAGAAAACTGATATGGCAACAAGGTGGATCATAGAGCAGAATGGCATGAGGACTCTATTAGACTTCAAAAATAAATAAAAAAAAATTCCATAAAACATAGAAATGAATTCATTGGTGCTGCATTTTTATAGGTTTCTATTTCAGATGTCGGGCTTAGACTCTGTCCTATCTAGAACAGAGGCTGCAGCAGACAGACCAAAAGCACAGACAGTAAGAAACACAGACATGTCAAAACAAGAACCAGCAGCATTATCACAGTCAAAATAATCCCTTCTCTCTGACACACGCTCCATGTTCGCTAGTGTCTGCTCTCAAGCATGTGTCAATGTGTGTTTCCAAGTGGCGGTTGAGTGTATATTTGTGCCCCTGGTACACAAGGCGAGGGTTGGTTAAGTTCACTCACATAGTCATGGAAAGCCTTGGCCTCGCTGGAATGTTCGCATGTCTCCCTCCGGTCTGGGGCAGCGCAGTACAGATCCCAGAATACACTGTGCACACAGGACAAGAGAGCGGCAGGAGTTAGACACTTCATTCTGTGATGTAAACACATATTATCCTGGTGTCTGCTTGTTTCTGTTGTGGATATGGTTGCAGATCTCTAATAGTGACAAGCTTGTGTACATTGCAACTGGTTAAGGTGAACTAATGGAAGTATAATTAATCTACAAAGACTTCCAGATTGGTGTTTTTATGTATTACTATGTTCAGAATTCACACACACACACACACACACACACACACACACACGATGAAGGTGTAAATCATATAACAAAAATAAACTAAAGTGAACAATTAAGCCAGGAGACTCCTGTCAACGTCATCCATTTACAATAGCAACAAATCTATGACAGCAGCATTTAATGGACTCTCAACTTGGGAAACCATTCAAGATCAAACTGTTGAAATAAAAAGGGTCTGCTGAGAAGGAAACTTTGTACTGTACTGATTCAAAAGATGTCTTTAAGTAAGAGTGTCCTATGTGAAGCTTAGTAAAATACTATAAAATTGGAAAATCTTTTATATCAATCAGGAAATACGTGACCAAAACACATGAAAACGTTTAACTTTTAATGCTTGATGACACGTGGAATCCGCTTCTTTATAGACCAATCTGCCATATATTTTCTTTATTGTTTGGTGTAAAATGCAAGTAAAAGTAAAAAAATTAAATAGGGTATTTTGCTCAACCAACTGTGGTAAACCCAGTGATATTTAGTTTTCCATTTTAATAGACTACAATCCAGCAAATGAGAAGCTAGACCCACTGATTTCTTTGTATTTTTACTAAAAAACTTTTGCTCAACTCTATAGATACACTTAAGTCAGCATTTAAAAAGTGTTAAGCTTCGATACCAAGCTCCATTGAAAGGCCATGAAGTAACCCTCTACAATCCAATAACCTGCAGACTCTGCTTTGGCCACCACAGCCACTCTGTCCACTCTGAATTCTGCAGCTCAGCTCAACAGAGCTTTTATCTACGAACGACCAGCCCCCAAATGCTTCTCTTGGCCTGCCCTGACGACCTGCAGGATATTGACCAATCAGCTGTGATTATGTTACTTACTGCCCAATGGGCCACACTCATATTAGTTAATTAGACCAATCCAACTCCTCCAGGGCAGAAGGGCCACCAGGTCCTACTTCTAATGGGCCTTTAATTACTGCACTGATATTAAGTACCTGGTAAGCCAGTCCATATTAGGGAGCTCTCCTTCTTCAAGATATTGATTTCCTGGACAGTGTATAAAAATATGTTTAAATGCTGGAGTTATAAGGGGAAATTTTTGCTGTCATTTAAAGGTGCAAATAAACTGTTACATGCATTCTTTGGGCTGATGTTAGGAACAGCCGTGACACTTGATATGACAGACTGCGAAATGGAGCAGAAAATATTAGCAGATCACCTATAACTGTCAGAGAATCACTCAGTAGCACCCTGTCACATGTCGGTAATTTTCCACCAAACAAGATGTTTGATTTTCATGGTGATGGCTTATTATCTCTTAAATATGGCTTTTATAAAACACTGTTCAACACTGATCTATGCTTTCCCTTATGTTCTTTTGATTTTGTTATTTGAGGTCATCTAGAAAACAAGAGTGGAACAATAGGTGGCCTAAAAATAAAAAACAATAAATTTCAACCCTTAGGCATACAGTACCAACCTCTCAAAGCATATGAACTAAAATAGAAATGTGTTATTAAAGTATTTAAAGATTAAAAGACAGAGTCTGTGCCCCCAGGCTTTCAGCGAGCACTCGGGTCCCCTCTAGACAAGGAGAACGCTGAAGGAACAGAGAGGGACTGTGCAAGACAGCAGCGATGAACACATATGGTGTACGTGCATCATGCTGTCCTTCTGTCACTTGACAATAAAGCCAGTGTACATTATCATATCTATCGGCTGGTGTTAAAGCGATTGCTGCTCTGTCAGAGATGAACCACGACAAGAAGGCGCAACCATCGCAAATCCAATCAGCTGTCAGGGAAATGAAATGAGGAGCATGTTACGCTTTGTTACTAAAGACACAACCAGGTACAGGCACATAAGTATGGGCAAGGTGATCTAAAATCTCCTGTCCTGTGAAGTCTGAAATATATTGCGATTTGAGCAGCTAACCTGGGTCTGTCTGGGCCATGCAGGGAAATTTTATTCACTGCCTTTCTGCATAATCTGAAGCAGGATCAGCAGCAAATGACGGTCAACACAGAGACCAAGACTGTCATTATTCCAACATTATTTTAGCTGGTTGACATGCATCATGAGGCAAAAAGAGGCTTTTAGGTGTAAAGATGTGTTGGATTAGCTAATAAAATTAATCTGATAACGTCCTAATTAATTGCAGATTTCTTTTTAAACTGAGGTCAGAGAGCATTCAAGAAAATTCTAATCTACTGTACCATCTTATGAGCCATTAGAATTGCCAAAACCAGGATGTGACCATTGTTAACTGTGATTTGACAGTCCCACCCACCGTTAGGGGAAAAGCTCATGTCATAGTTGTTGTCACTTACTTTTCAGAGACACTAATCTTTAGAAATTATCCGGAAAGTCAATATTCACAGTTAATTCGCTCTAGCAATCTGCAAGAAATCTTGTTCTCTGCATACCCTTGTAATAGTACATTTTCTATCCAATTATCTAATCATTTCAATCTAATCATCTTCTCATGGGAAGCTCTTTATAGCATTATGGGTAGAAACTGGTAGTATTTGAGTCAAGCAACTGTGAGGAAAACTTCAACTGCTCTGACATTAAATCCTTTCTGTGCCTCTTCAAACAGCAGCTACCAGTCATGCAAACTCTTTTTTATATTTATTTAAATTAAAAAAAAAATGTTAACTGGAACTGTCAGCAGGCATGCGCACAGACACATACACACACACACTTTGTATCCAGAACAGAGAAGGATGGGATTAGCGTCCAGCCGTCCAGAAGAAGACAATTACTAAAATTAAATGCCATCATGATAATTATTTCCAATTAACTGGGGCCGACAAAGCCAGTGGTTACAATGTGCTTTTCCATTATTATACAGAGTGTAAACAAAGTCACAGAAAGACAGGCACATAGTCTGGTGGTGGCAGGTCTATATGATAATCTGTGTGCGTCAATTACGAGCCAGTCTGTAAGAAGGAGAGGGAAGAAATGGAAATTATGACAGAGATGGAGACAGATGGAGATAAGGAGGCAGACAGACCATGAGTGAAAGAACCAGAGTGCAAAAAATAAAGTAACATAGAACTAACTGTTCTGTTCTCTTCTCTCATCAGAGAGACAAAATGCTGCAATCAAAGGGTGAAGGTGGGGAAACACAACCCTTCCAGTTGTCTTTATTACCCTGACTCAGGTAGCTGCTATTCTCCTGGTAGCTGCAATGCATTCAATAAGCACGAGGAAACAACAACATCACTGTTCCATGTAAATCAGGAAGACTCCCTTTGGACTGTGGCTAATAAATACAGCAACTGTCACTGCAGAAAGACTAATGACTCTTGATGTGGGCTGGTAAGATACTGACACAAACAACTGGAGGATATTTCAACATTCCGATACAAAGTGGCTCACACAAGAAGGACAATTTCTCAAAACAGGCTGAACTCACAGCTTGGTTATGTAGTGAATGAATGTGCTCTTAGTTGGTAACGGGACTGTTTTCATAAACACTGGGCAAAGAGGATTTGCAAGTGATCGACATTACAAAAATCACAAAACCATCACCAGATTTGAACAAATCCACCAAATTGAAGTGGTGCATTTATGTGTTGGCAGAGTTAAATGAATAATAAAAACTTCCAGCATAATTCCAATATGTGTGCCCCAACTACTAACCTGGTAGTCAAAATTACTGTAGTAAATACAGTGTATACAGTGTTTCATTTTAAAAGAGCTGACTGTATCAGTCTAAAAATTGGATTATATTTACATGTATCTGCCAGTAATGGAGACTTTCCAGCCATTTGATTACCACTACTTCCTTTCAAAGAGAAATGTCATAGCTGTCACAAAGTTCCAAGTGTGCGACTGAATTACAATTAGGAGGAAAATATAAATATTTTTTCTACTTCTGCAGCTCATACATGAAAAATGAACTATAAATTATACATCAAGAGAAGGAGAAAGGTGAATAACATTGTCTGTTACACCTTTATTATAAAGAGCAGTCAGAGCAGATAACTCTCACTGTTTTCTCTGTACCTCTCAAACAAGAATTTCAGCTAGAAGCCATCACACTGAGGAACCATGTACGTACTGTTGTTGTGCTGAGGTTTTTTATGTGTGTATGTTTTGTGTAGAGTGCTGTGGGGTTGTGTGTTGAGGATTCAGGGGCCATCCAGTGAAAACTGGTTAAAGCAATCGATTCTGGGATGAGGAGGAGACAACTAGCAGCAGCCAACATAGAGGGAGCTAATGACACAATCAACACCTGCAGCCCTCGCTGAGCCTTTTCTTTATCCTGCCACCCATAACAACAGATGTGGATGAGTGACCCCAACCACCAGCCTCCTTCTTTCTTCCCCACGACTCCCCCAGCTCCTTCCCCCTCATACAGCTATGGTCTCATTCTGAAGTCCCCCCCGACCCCACCCCACCACACTCACCAACGCACCATCCTACAGGAAACAGTCACAGAGGCAGAAAACCCCAGTGAGGTGCTAGGGAGGGGACAGCGGGGGTGGGGCTGTTGTGGTGGAGGAATCAGGGTCTTAGATTTGGCTGTTTAACACAAAGAGGGTGGAATGTAAAGAGTTAATCCGTTCAGGGGTCTCTCTTCCGCAAACAAAGGGACAGGCCTCTAGACAAAGGTTGAGGGAGGGGGAGCGAAGGTGAGGGATGAGGGAGTTTGGTGGCTTTCCTACCATCTGGAGCTTTTGTTTTTGGGTGAGGCAGGGAGTTGTGGGGGGGGGGGGTTACTGAGTGGCACAGGGGTGGACAGAGTTCTCCGCCTCTTCTCCTCTCCCCTGCAGCCAATTCCCTAGACCCCACCCCCCAGTGAGTCTCTATGTCCACATGCTGCCTGGCCCAGACAGACGCCCCTCAGCTAGGTTATACTACACTGAAGCCCGTGCCCTGCTCAGTCTGGCTAATCATCAGCCCACTCTCCGACTGCTCTCTGGTGCATGTGCGCGCGCACACAGATACACACACGCACACACATACACACAATAAGTCATCTCCCAGACTCTGCTGAAATATATCAATACAGTCAGAACACACACTAGTTGCAAGCACTTGTTTTCCCTCTATACTGTACTTCCCACTTACAAACACACACACACACACACACACACACACACACACACACACACACTCCCCGAACAATCTTATTGGTTCAGGCAGAGGCGGAAGCAAACTCACGCTGCACTGTATGTTTGTGTATGTCATTGTGTCAGTATTACTGGTAGCTGTCCAATTGAGGGCTGTCAGGTTGAGAGAAGCCAGGCTCTTTAAGGACCATTATGAACCGTGTCAACAGGCTGCACAATTACAACACACTCTGGGGCCAGAGAGGATGAATGAATGAAGCTGCATGTCTGGGTTTATTACACATTGCTGGCCAGGGGGCTTTGGGGATGAGCAGGATAGCATGAATGACAAACAAAGCTGGCCCTGTCAAACCTCTTATCCCGGCTCACTTTGACTCTCATGATGCCTTGCTGAGGATTCAGCCACTCAACCTTCTTGCCTTTCTGCCTGCTTGATTCTTTATTTGCATCCTTCCCAGCTGTCCAGAGCCTGTCTGCTCTTCTCTTTGCCTTAAAGTTGTATTTTTTTATTTTCCAATCTCACAAGAAAATTAATTTGGGTGTTCCCATTCTTTCTAACTCAAACAAGGAGAGAAATGTTTTGTCAGCCCATAAGCTTAAATACCCTTCCACCCAAATAGTAAACATGGACAGCTCTTTGTAACCTGGATTAAAATATTAATTTATCAATTTGATGTGCTTGATGGCCAAAAAAACTAAACAAAACAAACACAAGGCATGTAGACATAGTCAACAACTGCATTTTTGTCTATTAGCCTCAAAATAAATGACTGAAAACAACAGCAACAACAACAAAAACCATAAGAAGAAGAACAACAACAAAGACAGACACAGTAAGGGCTTCACATCACTAGATCTGAAGCATCACCAGTAAATCATGTGATCACTGCAACCAACACATTGGGTGCCCACAGGACCCTCAGCAGGATTTACACCCAGAGATCTAGAATCCTGTGTACCTGCCATGGTAAAATTTGTTGGATGAGGTTGGACTGGGATTTCATGGACTGTTGAAAACCTAGAGATCCCAGCTTTAGAGAGCTCACTGTACCAGAAAGCTGCAATTATTTCATCTTCCTCTTTCAACAACTGCTCTGGATTAGCAGGTTTAAGACAGGTTCCAGGCTTACGTGTTTGTGTCTGCTTACAATTTGACACTGTGCTGAGAGCAGATGCGTGTTTCCCCAGCTCCACAGACAGGCCAAATGCTAGGTCAACAGGCAGTTAAAGCTGGTATGGTGTGAACCCAGTCACCTGTTGCAATTATAAGCATGAATGAGGGTTTTCCCAAAACATAACAGTGAGACTTGTCTTGATCTTGGAGGGCACCTATCGTGTCTAGCAAAGTGTGATTAATCGCTCAACAGGGTTTCCCTGGGAAGGCGAAGAGTACGTCTTACCTTCTGTATGCCAGCCACCTAATATACACTTCTTAATTGTGCAGGATTCAAAATCTGACCCCTGATTGCTTTGAAGTTTTTCTGGGATTCTGTAATACAACTGTCCCACAGGTATTGGGCAGCAAGATTATGGAGTGGTTAGCATTGTGGCCTCACCAAAGCTAGAAGGTTGAATATACATGAGAACTGTGGCCTTTCTGCTTGGAGTTTGCATATTCTGCCCACGCCTGCATTGGTTTCCTACAGGTACTCCGGTTTTCTCCCACAGTCCAAAGACAGCCATGTTAGGTTAACTGGTGACACTAAATTGCCCATAGGGGTGAATATGAGTAGTTGTCTGTCTGTGTAATTCTTTAAGATAGACCTGTCAAAGGCGTACCCCACCTCACCTCTGGGGTGGGCTCCAGCACCTAATGACCCTAAACAGGATAAGTGTTTACATAAAACACTGAACCCTAAATGAGTTGCTCCTGGTGAGTGCAGGGCAGATGCACAGCAGCCCCCCATCTGTGTGTGACTGATCGTCAGAGTAAAAAGGTAAAGGAGAAGCAGTGAAAAGCACTTTGGGTCCTGGAAAGGTAGAAAAAAGCATTATATGAGTGCAAATTTGCAGTCTTTTTGGTTGGGTGTTGAGATGGCAACTGCAAACCTTCTTTAAATTATCCGTGATGTGAACAAGTCAGCAATAACGATAGTGTTGCTTTGTGTTCATCTAATGTTTTGGAAAACATCAAGTAATTGAGGAGGACTAATCCCTCCTTTAACTGCATGTCCCCATGCATTTTTCCCATTAACTCCTGAAATGTATTAAATGCATTTGTCCCTCCTTAAGGCATTCAGTTTAATTGCTAAATGTGAGGGGACAAACAAAAGTGGTCTTGGGCATGTCTGCCTCATCAACTTCAATCTCATAGTAACCACACATTAGGACAAAAATGGAAAACCACTGGGACCCAGAGAGTCCCACAAAGGTGACTTCTAACTTGGGAAGGGTGAACGCTTCTTTTATTGTCAGAAGATTTAATCTCCTCCTAGTTAATGTACAATAAGTCTTGGTCATTCTTCTTCCGGACGACCACAATTAGTGATAAATGGGGAAAATCGGGAATGTCGCTGCATTAAGTAATTCTTGAATGTGGTTGCAGACAGCATCAATGTTCTCCGAGTGAATTTGTGCAGCACATGTTCAAATGGGGTCTCATCAAGAGAGCTTTATGTAGTGTGTCACTTTGAATGTTCATCCAGTCAAGGTTATGCTGTGCAACAACTGTTAAGGAACTTTGAGATGTGGCTTCTCCACTCAAATGTAACTGAGCTGAAGCTCAAACTTGACCCATGCGGTTACTCAGCCTCTGGTGAATTTACCACACTCTACTCTTTTGACAGAATGCTTTGATCGGCACTGATCTCACCAATTTCACACCTTGGAGGGATAACAACAGTATGGTCAGTATCATTGCTGATTACTTTAGGTAGCTTAAAGGGCTGCCCCTTTATCAATTAGGTTTTTACTAGAAGACCACCAGGTCTTGAGGAGGATGGATGCTCAAGGTCAAAAGACTTGTCAATTTGGAGGTAATATGTTACAGCAATGTCTTCTATGACTTCAGTTTACCAGAATTATATGAGGACTCTTTCCCGGCATTTTAATGGCATTGTGATGGCTGATGCTGGACTTTTTCCGCCTAAGCTCAAGCACCTTAACCACTCCTCTGACGGCCTGACATATTGTCATATTGGCTTCAAAGTAGATACAGTGAATACATTGAGAATATTGGTGCCAATTAGAACAGAGGACTAAAATGGCTTGAACTTCAAGGACTAGTAGGGCTAGTGTAGGCACTTCAACTGACACACACAAAAACTTTTCTAGAAAGGTGATACTGATCTCTTTATAGTCCAGTTAAGGCTGTCCATTTGCCCCCTCCACCTCAATCAGATCACATATTGTTATAAGCTCTTGCTCTGATGATTGTACTTTATAGTTTTTTTGTGGAATTGTGTTTACTTGTGAGCCCATGTGGATGAGGCAGTTAAAGTACAAATTGCTACAAAGTAACCCTCAAGGAAGCTTGACAGGGTGTTTCTTACAATTATAAGGTAGCAGGTTGGCATATACAGTAACTGAGCTCTGTCATTACTGTTTACATCTAAGGGATGTTGTTAACTTACTCCACCCCCTCATTTGTCCCACAGCAAGGACTCTAGCAAGGATTCTAGTTTAAAGGAGAGTTTGGGTTGTTAATTTTGTGTTTCTGATGCATGACATCTATCCTTGAAATGTGTCCTTTTCTCTATCACCCAACCAAGGTTTGCAGATGGTCTATATGTCCATCCTTCCCACAATTGAAGTAATACTAAGGTCTGGGCTTGTTACTCTGCTTTCTTTATTTCTGTTGTGACATATATTTGTGTTCTCTGAGTTTGGCTTGTCATTTGACTGCTGTTGTTTCGGTGTTAGACCCTCATGTCTTTCTCGGTGACACAAAGGAAGCTAATTGGTTTTGCAGACTAGCTATCTGCTTCCTGAGATCATCAATAGCATTGTTATTAGTTTCTTTCAGTTCAGCACCGGCAAATGTACTCTGGGAGTGAAGATATACACACAGTTTTTCAAAACTAAGACATTTTTTTCATGTGACTGGCATTTACTGATTGTCAGTCTATTTCAGTGTTAAACATTAGCACGTAGTCTGAGAATGATGGAAGCCTGCTTTTCTTTAGCTCAAGTTGCAGACCAGAGCGTAGGGCATTATCCCAGCACCCTTTGCAGAATTGTTAAGAAAAGTGTTTATTCACGTGTTCTGCAACACCTTCCCTCCTATTTTCACATTAGAAGAAAGGGGAGGTGGCACCTAGGTGATTATTTTTCAGCATGGATTCTGACCATAACTGAGGTTGCACCTTACAGCTGTCAAGCAGTGGTATCTTGCCTGTTATGTCAATTACTATGGTATGGAATATCTCATGTTCAGGTTCCATTGCCTCAAAAGTTTCACTGATCTGTGACATCAAATCATTAAGTAATTCTTCATGGTCATTGCCACTAAGCTTGGCTAAGCCTATAAATTCAGATAGATATGACCTGGTATACCCCCTACTGATAGCTGTAGTGGGGGTTAAAAAAATATGCAACATTGAAATCAATTTCCAGGGTGTCCAGGGTTTCCAGAGGTTCTAAGGCTCGTGCCGCCAAGATATTTGAATACTCAATGATCATGTTTTGGAAAATGTCACATATAGCATATTTTACTGGAAATAGTACCATATTTCTTAAGATAGCCTCACACTTCTTCATCCTTCTGTGATTTAGTTATCCCATTAACAATGACTGAATAAATGAATTAGGAATCTTAACACCCCACTGTTGGACAGTCCATTTTGTACTTTTCCTCAGTACTAATATTCAACAACAACCTGGAATACTGACTGGCTCTTGCCAATTTTTTAACCTGGATTACAATTAGAATTTTTCAATCTCAAGGCTAATATTAGAAGAACTGGAATGGCTGGAGACAAAGGTATGAATGTAAAGAAAGCGTTTCTAGCACTATTATTAGTTAAATGTATCCAAATAGACTTGTAGCATATCAAACAAATTCAACACAGTGATGTGGTCATTAACCTCAAAATACATGCATCAAAACTAGAGTAAAAATAATGAAGTGCGCACAATCTGAGCTCAGATTTGTCCGTTTTTGATCGCTGGGGCCCAAAAGCTGTGGTACTGTGACTAAGTGTGTAACTGTCCATCCTACAACACCGCAGAGCAAGAAAGGAAATCCATCTTCAGAATCTAAAGTTGTCCTACCACACCAGAGAGTGAGGGAGAAAATCCATCTTCAATTGGTACACTCTGTAGCTCGTTTCTGTCCCTATAGCCTGGCTCACCACCAGTCTACTGAAATGTCTCTTATCTTCAGTGGATGCTACTGCTTCACTCTGGACATCTCTCAGAATTCCAAACTTTCAAAAAACAAACTTGACTACTGAATCATATAACCCCCTGAACCCATCAACAGTGCAACACAGCAGGGTTTCAATCCAATTACAAGAGTTTACACATAAAAAGTTTCAGAGGAGCAGCAACATTATCACAGTGTGAGAAGCAACATGGAGATTGCTGAAGAAGCAAACTTCAGTCCACGTACAAAGAAGCCTGCTGCTGATTGGCTAATTTCTCCCACATAGATATATACATAGAAAAAAAAACACAAAGGGAACTTTAATAAATCTAATAAACTAATTATTAGAAACTAAATAATGCAAGTTACTGGCACCAAAGTATCAGTTTTATATATTCACTGCATTGTATACCTATATTCTTATAAACATTTTGTTGCTTCACTAGCATGGGCTACATATTTATCTAGCATTAACAGATCTGACAGATTTGTTTAAAAAAGCTGAAAGGACAACACTCATTAGAGCCTCCTTCTGTTAAATGAAGCATCAGCTTAAACAAAGTCTTACAATCTTTATGGTGGCACAGAGTTTTTGATGCTGAGATGCATACCACCCCAGGAGCGAGTTGAAGGGTAAAAAAGATGAGTCAAAATATACTAGGTGAGTAGAAAGGGACAGGTGCATGTGGGGTTTCTAAAGCAACAAGAAGTTAGTTTTTTTAGTTTGGACCAATCATCAATGTGGTCACAGTGGCAGCAGCAGAGCAGCTCAGAGTTAATAAGTTACTTTACTATTAAGTTACTTTAAAACCCTGAGTGCATCAAAAATGGCATTCATCAGCCTCATATTAGAAATGAAGTAATTTAGATATTTTAGATTTTGTGTGACTTACACTGTGTCCAATATGACAATGACAATTGAACAGTAGAAACCAAGCCAAACCATGTATGTCTGTTACATTCCCTGATGTTCACTGTTCATTATCACATTTTGAAGTTTTCACAAGTATTGCAGTTTGAGTTGTGTTTGATCATGGTTACATTGCAAAAAAGAACAATTTCTACTTTTACTGTTACCAACTTGTCCAAAGGTTTTGAAATATAGCCTCAAATGCTGTTCACTGAATAAATGGCAACATTACACATTCCCTTTTTACATCCTTCAGATCATTGTTAATTTGCTTGTAATACTGTTTGTAAAGTTAAAAGCTATTGTGTTGTATTGTGGGGATTCCCAACCCTAGTCCTCAGGTAACTGCCATGATCATTTTACTATCTTTATACCACTCACTGTAGTATGTTAACTTGATCAGGTGTGTTTAGCCAATCAGAAGCTAGAAGATGCCATTTTGGATTAAAGTGGGATTTAGGAAGACAAAGCAACCTGCTATCTTTCAACTTCTGATTGACTGATCGAGGTACTCAACAGTGGCTAGGACACTCGTTGGGTAGAGATAGTAGATAGTAAGACAAGCGAGGTAGGGGTCCCTGAGGAACAGGGTTAAGAAGCACTGTTGTATTGTTTTGTGCAAATTTGTACTGTGTGACAGATCTCCCTTGTAAAAGAGGTTATCATTGAAGCACACTTTGCAGGATTTTGTGTGAGGGATTGCTCACAATTTGAAACTGAACCTCAGTAATATGTTTTGACTACCACAGAGTACACTTTGATGCATGGTTAAAAAATGGCTACTTTTAAGTAACAGAGCAAAGGACGTTAACTCACTAGTCAGTCGGTGGGACAGGAATCCACCACTTAACATGTGTGATTTTGTACGTAGCATTCCCTGCAATTACTGTCCCTCTCCACCCCTGCACATTCTTTCAGACAACCAAGACTACTAGGACAGTATGAATTTGAGCTGCTGAAAAAGAACTGTGTGTGGTCAAGAGAGAGAAAAGAGAGAGAACCAATGTATACATACCACCACCATGAGTGTAAAAATCCCGGAGGTTCCCCAAGTGTGATGTTCTTCTCCCATCGGATCTGAGAGAAAGAATTGGGACAGAGGACAGGGGGTTGAGGGGGGAAGACAGATTAGAATGATGAAAATTAGACACCGCAGCATGTTTTATGCATAATGTAATCATTTTGCCTAACTGTCCTCTCAACTTTAGACAAACAGAGGGGTAGTAGGACTGAAAAATGGGCTGATGGGTAGCGCAGTGAAGTGCGGTGTGGAGTTTGTGGATAAGATACTGCGACTGTCTTGAAGCAGCAGCCCTCTCCACTGCTTTCACAAACCAGCAGAGCTCCTGTATCTGGACACTGAGATAAGATCCAGTGAGAGATAACAGACCCACTGCCAGCTTCACACACTCCTACTGACATGACTCTGCACACAAAATCACACACACACACAAACACCCACACATCCATCGCATACATACAGTCTCAGAGTTGACTGTGATGACAACATGACAGCAACAAGATTTCTTTATTTTTCTCTATATACAGACAAACAGATCCAAGTTCCAGATTTCTATTAAAGTGTCCATTCTATAGATTTCCCCAGTGCAGTTTATAGTGATGTGATGTGCCGCATGTGGGTGTGGGCCTGTTGATTTAATGCTGCTAAAGAGCTGAGTGCTGCACTGTGCAGGAGAGCATAGAGTGGCAAAGTCCTCTCGGGGACAGAAGTGTATTGTGTGTATACTATAAACATAAGTGTGTGTGTGTGAGAGTATGTGTGGGTGCATGTGCGCTTCTCGCTGAATGAGGTACAGAGGCTAATTGAGGCGGGAGAATCCAGGTGATATCTCTCTCATTAGATGGCACTGAGCAGGTGTGTGCATGTGAGTCTTCAGTCTGTTTATGAGGATATGAGTCCCTTATCTACTGAAACATTTGTGTGCTCTTCTATGTGTCTGTTCGTGTGTGAGTGAAGACACAGGGGCAAAGAGATCGTAGTGGACTGCAACTTAGGAAAACATCTTCACCTCTAAAACAGCAAATGTCAGATTTAGAAAAAACAACAACAAATACATAGAAAATTGAGAAAAGCGTTAATCAATTTCACTATATGCAAAAAAAAGACACACACTTACTTTAAGGTTCATTCACTAACAAATCCAGAGCTGTAACTTACTTTAAAGTATCACATTTACTTATTTCTGATTTTTTTTTTTTTCACAGTTCATTTCTCATATCCCTTTTGTAGGCATCAGGTTGAAAGCATTTCTCAATTTTGTTGTGTGCATATGTCATGTGCAATTTTTTCATATGTTTTCTTAAGGTGCGGTGCATTGTGCATACTGCCTCCTCTATTGAGGAGAAAGAAGCAGAAGAATGAGGATGAAAGCGAGCACTAAAGAGCACTAAAGAGTAAGGAGGTTTAACAAGAGTGCATGAGAACAGATAGAAGGGAGGATAAGAAATGATGAAAAAGTAAATGAAAACACGAAAGTAATAAAAGCAGGGAGAGGGCAATCAGGTCTTGTGTGCTTCAAGAAGGACTTGAGAACAATGAGTGAGTTCTAATACATACATTGGATGTTGAGTGATGTAGCAGAGTATAACAAATCACATCTGTATGTAACCATTCTTCAAATACTCCTGAGAAATTCCTCAACAGGTGAAAGGTCATGCTGCAGTGTTTGCTCGGATGTACCCATTACTGTCAGTCTAATCCAAATCCACTAACTCTGACCATAAAAGACAACAAAATAAAAAAGAACCCATGGTTAAAATAAACAAAATCATTAAGCAATATACTGTTGCAGGCGCAACATTTGAGACAAGTGGCATCAAATTGACTTAGCAGTCTTATCAAGCATGCCTTGTGGACATGGACTGTTCCTGCGTGTATGTTGTTTTAATCCTCGTCTTTGCAGATGTTGCTTTAATTCCTGGATGAGGCTGTTTTAGTGTGTGTGAATCTATGTGTGTGTGTGTGTGTGTGTGTGTGTGTGTGTGTGTGTGCCTCTGGTTGCCTGTGACCCAGAGCTTCACCTCTTTATAGCAGCTCACCAATAACACTCAATCTCTGGGAGAAGATTCACCCAGAAGGGCTCTGAAATCAGCAAGGCTCGCTGCAGCCCAACCACTTAATCTCTCTGTGCTTCTCCCCCATCTCTGCTTCATATTTTAGACGTCCGCTTCTTGTTGTTGGCAGCTGAGCCGGCCACCAGCAGCCCTGCCCACCCTGCTGACTGTCTGTTTGCCCAATATAAGCAAAGGCAACCAATTTCTGTCTGATTGGATCTGATTGATACATCCATGTTTCTGCAGGGGCAATGTAGGGCAAGTTTCTATTCTTTCGTTTTTTTACTTTTTCTTCCTGCAAAAATCCTAAATATTTTCAATGTAACTGGAAGAGAGATAACTATTTAAATTATTACAATTTGGATATTATCATGTTATATTGATAGAGTCTATTATTTTATGGCTTGTGAAGATATATATCCATATTTCTTTCTCTATAAATTTGTCAGATATAAGCTAACAGCTACACCTGGAAGACATGAGTTTGAAATTGATCTTCTCATCTAACCCAAAGCAAGAAAGCAGCAAGCACATACACCGATGTCTATTTCTGTCTTTTTATCTGTAATCTGATCTCTGTTGCTAAACCAAGGAACATACTAGACTCTCACTTTTGTGTGTGCACATCTGTAAACTCGTTTTACTTTTTGTGACTCTGTACCGAGCTCACCTGATGAAATGACAGATAAATTATATCAGTATTACAAGTTGAACGATATGGACCTGACTTTGCTTGCCATTAAACCCTCTCACAGTGTTGGGTAGTGTATTAAGTGGAGCTGAATAAAGCCAGCTAGAAGGAGAAGAGTACAGAGAGGGAGAAGGAGAAGGCCCGGACACAGGACCATTAGCAGAGAGGATGTGCATTAAGGAAGAGGATGCAACACATTAGAGGCCTTACCTCTTCAACAGATCAGTGCCTAATATGAGACTAATAAATGGCTATGTTTGGAAATATTTCAAAGCTAAAGGTATTCTCAATTAACTTCTCCTGTTTGCTTGTTTTACAAATGTCATAGATGGCAGAGAGCAACAACCCATGTTTACAATATGTTAAAATGTGGGAATTATAGTGAGGCTTTAAAGTCCTTGTAGTAAGATTACTCAAGATTACTGCTTGAACCCAGGACATCCTATAAACTGAACTCCAACCCAATATAAGAGGAAACATTATATCACCCTTCCCCTGAGAAGGAAGGCAAACTGTAAGAAGTTCTTACCTCTGACAGGAACGTCTGTGCTGATTTCTGTGCGCCGACATGCAGTAAATACTCATACACATATAAAGCTAACCTGGAAAACAGAAACAGAGAAAGAGAAAACGAGAAGTCAACATTGAGGATCACATCCTTTACACTGCATTTGTTTCTCATTTAAGATCCTCCTCATTTAAATCTGGCAGGCAGTGCTCATTCAAAAGATAATTTCAGAATTAAAAGACAAGCTCTTGCTTTGTCGCCATCCCTAATGTGTGGCACTTGTTTCATTCCAAGTAGCCCATCAACGGAAGTCCAACAAATGTGCACAAGTGGCAGAAAATCATTACTGTGTCATTTGAGATGGAGCTTGGATAAACAAGATTTTACAGTATGAATATCATATACATGGTGGAGGGGTTGTAAATGTGTGATGTAAAGCTCTGCAGCTCTGAGCTAAAGAGCCTCAGTGGCATTCAGCCATATCCCTGTGGTTTTAGGAACTCTGCTGTTGAGGCATAGAGGCTGAAAACAAAACAGCGTAGACACAGAGACAAACACAGACAGAGGAGATGAAAAATATCCTCAGACACGGCTGAAGTTGGTCTCTCAGATATCACCCACTATAAAATGTGTTACTGCCTATTTATAAATCAGGTACAGAGGTGGAAAATGGCATAAAAATACATTTTAAGTCATTTATTACAATGAAAAAAAGATTACCAAACAAATTCACCATCATCCACAAATCTGTTATCTGCTTAGTGAGTTTTTTTTTTTTTTTTTTTTGTCCTTTCGGCTTATCCCTTGAGTTCAGGGTCGCCACAGCGGATCATTTTCCGCATATTGATTTGGCACAGTTTTTACGCCGGACGCCCTTCCTGACGCAACACTCCCTAATTTCTACCAGGCTTGGACTGGCACTGCACTGGGAATGGAAATGGACTGTTGGAGCTTCAGTGTTTTGCCAGTATCTTGTCTTGCCCAGAGAAACTTCGACATATAGCTGGGATCAGGGATCGAGCCACTGACTCTGTGGCCCATGAACGACTGCCTTACCAACTGAGCTAAAGCCATCACCGTTATCTGCTTAGTGAGCCATTACAGATACATCGTAAGATAACCAGCAGACAGTCAGAGTCAAAGCTCACATTATGCCAAGTGTGAAATACTCCCATTTAACTCATTCAATCAAAACCAAAAACAGTTTGAATGTATGGGTGTCAATGAGAACTGACGGGACTCAACCATATGCAACAACAACAACACATTATTGCTGTGGTAAAGGGCAGTTGCCTGTCGACTCTCAATAGGTTTTGGCTCTATAAATGACTCTCACTCATTACAAGGAGCCATTTATTTTAGCTTTAATAGCAAAATTGTGTCTCAAAACATTTTGCATTAAAAATATACAGTGACTCTGTATTTTACATTCTCTCAATTTGGCCAAAATAGCCCATAACTTTTATTAAACACAGAGCTTAATATGGCATCTCCAGTGCTTGAGTTTGTTGAGTGAACATTAGTGAATTAGTGGTGGTAGGGACATTTTGTTAATTTTGACAATTAGAAAGATCCACACCCATTTCTAGCCCTTGTGCAAAGCTAAATAAAAAAAAAACTTGTAGGTGTAAAAAAGCTGTAAAAAAAAAAAAAAAAAAGCTGTAGGTTCAAATTTAATAGATGGATATCGACCTATTCCTAAACATTTTTGCTCTAGCGACTGCCTGAATAAAGATCTTACTTTACGTTACCATCCCAAAACGGAATTTTTTTCCAGAAGGCACCAACACATGCCCACAATATACAGTCACACTAGACAATTCAACACTCAATACCCACAAGTAAAAAAGTGCTGCACAGGGTTTACAAATCTGAAAACAAAGTACAAAGCACATACAAATACCAGCAACATCATTTAGACAAACTAATACAAAAGAATTTTCAACCCCACATCTATCCTGCCTTATGGCATATTGATATACACAGCAACTGCTGATTGTATAACATGATTCTTTTTGTTCTCTTAAGTCAATGGCCTGATGGCAGGGTCTGGACTTCCCTGAAAAAGGGGTGTTGTAGATGCAGTAGCAAGTAGTACAGGCTCTGTAAATAACACAAACAAAAGCCAATAGGTTTACTAGTAATATTCACCATCTTGCTGAGTAAATTCTTCAGGGCAGTGTTGTCAGGATGGTTTTTATAAAAGACTTACAAAGAAGAGATCTGTGGTTAACTGAAAAACAAAAAGAAGTAAAGTTCACAAAGGCCTGTGCTTTGTTATGAATCAGATCTATTTCAGTCAAATCATCTCCATGTTGCATGGTGTGATGTTTGGGAGGACTCGATCGTCTCTCAAATGCCTGACTCATCCATGTTGCTCGTCATGGCCATTTCGTTGTTATCTCTGCTAACACTCATCCCTGAGAGACAAGAAGGGGTCGAGACTACTAGAGCTGGATTCAGAAAACTCAAACAAAGACCTGTTTAACAATAACAATGTTGTCTTTTGCTGCATCTGCAATAAAATCACAAACATCTCAGATATCAAGGCTGCACAAAAACTCACATGGACCTCTCACTCTCCCCATTTCTGACCAAAGCCAGCATAAAGAAGCAACTCAGTCTTCTTACTACAATGCAAAATCCAAGACACACACCACAGCCTTGCAATCATCTGCAGGTATAAAACAGAGTAGATGGGAGCTGCTGTGCTTCTGTGTACAATAGGAGAATGTTTTCATGCTGCTCACATGCGCCAAGGCCAGAGCAGGCGAGTTATGATGTTTGGGCTGATGCTGGATAATACTGAATGAATCAATAATGAGCAGGACCAGAGTTGAACAACCTGATTCTTTATCTTCTTAAAGGTATCACTGAATTTCACTGCTATGTCTTGACAACCATCTGCTAAAAGAAAATTATCAGCTACAGCTGGTCCAAACCAGTTTCAACTAGCATTGGAAACTAGATGCTATCGCCTCTTGTATTTCCCATTCTTACATCAGATACAACTGTATCAACACCCATTTTAGATATGTGGTGTAAACACTCTGGTCGTTTAAAGAAAAGATTTATTGTTCGACAGAGTTTTTTGTCTAGAGACTGTCTATGTCCATGTATCTTGTGTGTAGGAGATGCTGGAATGCGGACAGTGTTTATGTAAAGACGTGTAACTACTAAAGGCCTGTTCCCAGATTACATGTGCAGCATTAGCAGAGGAATGAGCCACAAGTAGAAGCAAACCTCTTGTTGTAAATGTTTAATATTGATCTCAAATGGAGGGACTGCCTCCGTCCTCTGTACCGTCAACTGAAACTGATCAGTGTTGTGTTTAGGAACATGTCCGTCACATTTAATTACGTGTTGTCTGAAGACTTGTGTAGTACGAATGCAATGTGATTCATTCATTTCGGAGGACTCTGTTATGTACACAAGTATAAAATATGGGTTAAGAAGTGAAGTCAGAGGTTTTTCAAGATAGAAAGCAATTACCTAATTGCATGTCTAAGACATAACACGTTTTTGATACTTTATGGCAATCAACTCTTTGTGACTCATCTTTGAGTTGATGTGTTTTAAGTTAAAGTTAAGTTAAAAATCTTCTTGCAAATTGTTAAAAAAACAACATATTTGTTTTTTAACTCAAAAAACAAGAATTAAAACACAGAACAAGTGTTGTTCTTCCAGACCAAATGAGTGACTGCAGTATTTCTCTCATGCTATGAAACCTCCTCTTTCCTGAGTGGGAAAACCCAGGGCAAAGGAAGGCCTATATAGCTCACTGCTGCTCATAAAAATGTATAACTATGATCTCGTGGTAGTAATTTAATTTGACTGAACATTTTTTTTGTCAGCTCCTCTTTTCTCTCCTGGATTTTAGCTCCTCAAGAGTCAGAATACTCTGTTTACATATATTTTAATGTGTAGATTTAGCTGAAACTGAACAAATGCTACTGAAAGTGGACACAGATCCTGATTGTCATTACAGGTTTGAATCTTTAGTTTCGGGTGTTTTAGGTATTTCTTTTTCTTTTCTTTTTTTTCATGCTAACATAACCATCAACTTAAAATGTTCAGGGAATATTTAAGTTTCCTGGGTTGAGAGTCCAATGGGGTAAATTGTAAAAAAAAAAAATACCCAGCGGCAGGCATCAGCGCCTATACACACTGTCCACACTGTACAGCATTGAACAGAGATTCCCATGAGCACTGCAGCAATGAAATTTTCATGGCAGAGACCAGTGTGATCTGATGGGCTCTGTGCACTGGCGATGGGCACCTGCCCCAGCTGCAATGCATTATTTAAAAACACTCATTCAATCCAGGCTTCAGGGGACACCTTTTGTTACTCTGTCAGAGGCAGAGTCGGCTGAGGAGCAGACTTTTTTGCGAGCTGATAGAGCAGAGCCTGAGGACGACGGGGTAGATAAAGGAGACATGGGGAGGTTGTACTGTACAGGAGAGCTGTGTCAGAGGGAAACTGGAGGTCAGGGCCTCAACTTCTTTCTCTGTGGATTCTGTAAATCTGAATTCATTCCATGTGAACCCTGCACTAGTTACACATGTCACTCAGGAATAAACAATGAGATTCTGACAAGACCAACCAGTCGCATGCAGTCCACTCCACACCTCACATTTCTTTTACTTTACATTTGACTGCTCCCTCTCCACAGCTGTAGAAATGAAATTTAACAATAAAACATGTTAATGAAAATTACATAATGACAAGCATGGACTCAGTCTGAACAGAAGGAAGAATGTTTGACCTTTGCTTTGACTGCTGAATGGATATCAAGGTTTAGAATGCAAAGGCGGTTCCTTGCATCTGCTGTCTGTTTCTCACCTTTCCGCTCCCACAGTTTTTCCACAATAAAGCTTGGACTGTAGCTGAAACTCTATTTCTGATCTTCTTTCCTTCCCTGCCTCTAACCTTATGTGGTCTAACTAGTACTTTGCACCATGTCCACACATCAAGGAGATCTCTCCCACTGCCTCATCCCCAGGAAACACACCTGACATTTAGCCCCAGGCTGCCCCATCCAGCCTTCCTTTTCCTTCGCTTGCCTCCAGAGACAAGGGCATCTCAGCTGAGTTTAGCCAGCTAAAGCACAGACAGTTAGCAAATTAACTTTCATGTCTTTGTTTCAATTATTCAGCAGTGAAAGCAGGGGTAGAGTGAGGTAATGTATGCATGGAGGAAATGATGGAGGAGGATTAGGAAGGGCATCTTACTACATCTGCTTTTGCATATACTGTAACATACAGATTCAGAGAAGTATGAAGCTCTGAAACATCCATAATTTGTAGATCTAGTGGCATCCTAAAAGTAACACAAAGAATAGCTGGGTAAAAACACAAAACTTTCTTTTTTAAATATTAATAACCATCATATAAAGGCAGAATATGTTCTACAGTATGTGGCACTGTGGTGGTGAATGTGTATAAATGTAGTGAGGTATTACTTGAAGGTGAATAAGAGACTGGATGTCTGTTTGAGACACCTGAGATACTGTAAAGCCGTTCCCCTAAATCTTATTCCCACTGCACACACTGTTTATATTTGCTTGGCTTTGTTATGGAGGTTCCTCTGTCAAAACAAATCAGAGTCAATAAGCATGTAAACATGCATGGCTCTAGTCATGGGTTAATCCACACACTGTCACACACGCACATACACATGTGGACACATGTAGCCCCCTGTACACAAACACATCCTCTCTCATTTTTTGCAGTAGGCAGCTTGTGACTCTGTGACGTTACTAATCGAGAGTAACCTGTAAATGTCCCCTAACCTCACAGTTTACTTTGGGACAGCGTGCTCCTTTTCAGCAACGCTGTATTTTTACTCATAATCAGTAAGTTTCAGTGGAAGCTGTAGAATGGAGAGGTTAATAATGATTTGTGAGAAGAGGTTACACTGACATAGCTGACATAGTTTTGTTATTGTCAGAGACTCCTTCCACAGCAGTTCATAAGGACAATAAAATGAATGATTACTAAGACAAATTAGTCAAAACTGTATGTTCCTAAAGGTTGTCTGTTCTGACACACACTTTTCTCTGTATGATTAGCAAAAACACTTGTTCTCCCGTGTGTGTTTTGTTGCCAAACTTCAGGCATGTAGCTTCAATATTTATACTGTCTCCTTTATTTCAAGTGAGAAAACTAACAAATCATTGCGGATGCACCCAAAGCAGCTGACGAAAGGCAGCATTAATTGGCTGTTGACATATCTGAATGAAAGCACAGTCAGCCAAAGGGTGCTGAGGGTAAATCAAGGGTTTCTTTACTTTTAGTGCAGTGTTTCTGCCTATGTTAGCGCGCAGCTCTTTGTGCCTCCTTCAAAAGGCTAAAATGCAGATGGCAGAGCCATCTGTGTAGAATCAAAACCATGCATTCAGACCTGAAGATCTCCATTAAACTGCATGTAAATACATGGGAGGAGCTAGAGGAGGAGCAGAGAATGTAAAGAACCCCACATTCAAAACAAACTGATTAACTTTACACTTGAAATTCTTTCCCCAAACAAATCGAGCAACACTCAAAGTCACACAAAAATAATTCTGTAAACAAACACAGAGAGCAGGATTCTTTTGGAAAATAAGGACATGCTTTTGAAACATGAGATGTGTGATCAAGCCGTTAAATATTTTTGTGAATGGCACCTTTAATTAAGATGCCGGATTCATCAGTGCACATTTCAAAAAGGTTTCAGTTACTAAATAAGAAGGTGACATTAATATTGAAGCCACTGTATTACCCCTGTTCAAATTAAATTAAGTAAAAGCCTGGAAAAAAGTGTGAAGAGTAATTAATTTCTTTGGTTGCAAGGGCACCGGTTCTTCCTCTTTTTTTAAATCATTATTGTTAGCTTGCTTTCTTTTTCACAAAATTCCTGATCATAATAATGCTTCTCAAGGATGTGTAAAGAAAACACTTTATCCCCCCCCCGCTACCTCTGATCTCAAGACAGTGAAACCAGGTAGCTGAAATCCACTTGTATGGGAAGGCCTTGACTGTGTGGAGGAATCCACATAAGTCTATAATGTACCTGTGTGCGTTTTATGTTGCATTTCTGAACAAACTGGTTGGATGCAAGCCTTGGTTTCAAGGCTTTAAAGGAAAGGAAAACCCAGACTGTACACACCCAGCTATGTTCACAGTGTCACAAACAAACTTTACTGCACACCTATAAAATAAACCTGAGAACTACTGTACATTGCTCAGCTGGCTGATAACTGAAGCGTACTGCAACACACAAGAGGACGTGTTGTACTTGAGAGAATGGTTTGCTTTTCCTTTAAATGTTTAAGAGTCCCAGAACCACCACTGCACATCTGTACACAGCAGACTAATGCATAATGGGACCAAAAGATATCAAGTCCCACCTAGAATAAAGGTAAAAGTCTCATTTCATTTATGGAGGTGATTGCCACACCAAGTCCTAAACTAAATTTTATCACATGAAACACTGACAACATTGCAGCATTCACACTTTTCTTGGGTCTACAGAGACAACCCTACAATAAGATCATTATGAAGTTTATTTTTATTTTTTTCTGTCCCAAAACTTCCAGAGGGAGGTTAATCCATATTTTCACCGAAAAGCTTCAGCAGCTGGCCGTCACTCGTATTGACCCCAGATTGCTAACAAAACCAAATACGTGTGGTGTAAGAAACAAAGCCTTTTTCAAATTCAGTATGTGCACGTACTAAATCAAGTATTTCAGGAATTTGATGTCACAACACTGCACAACAACGCTTACAGGAGAAAAGATCACTAAGGAAGCAGTTCATAAATATCAAAATATCTTCACTGACAAATGTTTACCTCTGAAACGTCTTCCTTGTGGCACCAAATTGTCTGGTGTAACTTACATACCAACACCATTGTATTGTCTCCTGCTTTCAGCTATATAAAGAAAAACACTGCCAAGTACAAATTGCATTTACTGTAGTCTATACCATTTGCCGCATTTCTTCAAGTTTTGTTCATCCAACTGCAGCTTAGTCAGAATCAAAACAATAAGCTTAAATAGGCACATTAATTATTTTAATGAAATATTCTTTGGAGCAGAGGGCCACTAATAATCAGTATAGTATTATTTTGTTAAACTGAACATGCCATGTAGCAGAGCAAAACTGCTTACTACAAACTTATAACAAATCAAGTGAGTTAGAGAAAGTGTATTTTTTATTCATAGTTTATTAAATTAGGTAAATACATGACTTTATAATCAATCCTCTAAGCAAGAGAAGCAGATGGGATGACTGAGTCTGCTTTAATCAGGTACAAGTCCATCCGGGGCACCCTGTTTTCAATGTCTGAATATGTAAAGAGTCATATGAATATGTAAATATGAATATGAGCTAATTCAGTGATGCATTGAAGTAGCTGTTGTGAGCTGCACATTTACAAGGAAACATGTGTTGGCCCTGCGGGGCAGGTTAGGGTGACAAGACAGGTGAGGGGAGAGGCCAAGTGTCATCCATTATGTCTGAACACTAGCTGTAGATCAGTGTCACACATATACACACAAACTGAACTAAATATACTCAGGAGTCGAAATAATATGATATTTAGTGAGACCGTTCTGATAAATGAGGGGCGGAATGCAAACAAACACACTTAAATAAATAAATTCACGATTTTTGTAATTCAGAAGCATTCATCAGTTCCAGTTCTCAGAAGACTTGAATTTTCTTGTGTGTTAAATTATTAATCTGCCTCCTACAATATTATTTGAAATACATGCTGCCTGTGGACTGGTTTCACACCCAACAACACATGGAACATAATCCACACTCCTTGAACAAACAGGTGCTACTAAAAACTGTCTAAAAACACAGCATTTAGTTAATCCATTGCTTCCAGTGTATTGTAAATAAAGCGATGACGTGGGCCACACAAGCATGTGTAAACACAGCCTGACGATAGTTCATATGCAATATTAAAGCATCATATGCTGGTTCAAAGGTCACTCTGCCTGCTGTTTAATAAAACCACATGGGACTGTTTTCATTTAGGATTCACTCCTGCACCTCAACACAGACACACACACAGCTGCTCAATTTTCCAATAAACTGACGTGAATTCAGAGTGAAATTAAACACTGGTGGCACTAAACGTGTACAAAGTCATACTCGAGGGAAGCTTACACTAAGCACATAAGTGAGCCACATCTCTAGAAAGCTTAATCAATTGCATATGACACGGCAATGCATCAAAAATACAAGCGTCTCTAAAGAAATTTTGTTTCTATTACAGATGTATGAGGTGCTGTGTAACAGCCCAACCTCCCAGGACTTGACAGTGTTTTTAGATTACAATCGCATCCCAGCAGGCATCACTCCTCTAACCTCAGACTGTTTAGTGCTTAAAAATAGCCAATGATGACAAAAGACCACGCTGATCTTAAGTGTTGGTGGCGCAAAAGAAGCTCCACCACTGTGAATGGTCCCATACAGAAATATCAGGCAGCACTGAAATAAAAAGCAGGCATGGGCAGCAGTGCAGCCTTTAGTGGGACAGAGACATTTTAAGAGCCGTGCTGTCATTTTAACGCTTATTTAAACACACAAAGCATGCACATAAAATGTGTTTATGGGTGAAAAACACAAACATTAACTCTGGCGCATGTCACTGCACCACAGAGATTTTCCAGTATTTCCAGCCACAGTAACCATCAAGAATTATATGAGACCCTGCATTCATCAGCTGGTCTCATAACGAAATCTTGCTGGTGTTTTAAAAACATCAAGAGCTAAATGTTTGTGGCGCTCTTCTTCACGTGTGTGGATGCTGAAAAGTTTAGCACCGCTGTATGACGGTGCTGTACGGGACAAAACTTTCCCCTTCATCTCCAGGTTTCACTGCAACCGGCTTCACGCCGCTAAATAAAGAGCAAACAGCCTCGGTCCCTATTTCTGAAAACACCAAAAAACTCAACCGTCCAGCAGCTCCGTCTCCGAAAGTTTACAAGAAAGGACCGAACAGCCTGTCGGCGCAGGGACGAAACATGATGAAAACGCGCTTCTTCGGCTTCAAATCCGGCAGAAGCGTTCAGCTCGCAACAGCGTTTCACGAAATAAAATCGGTTGCACCGCCAAAGAGGTTGCACCAAGTTACAGAACAAAAGTGTGTGCGCTTTGCAGAAACACACAATTTTAGCACGCGTCCTTTGCAAAAAACCCCTAAAAGTGCAAACAAGAGGTGAAATATTTGTAAAAGTTTAAGAGGCGCGCCTATAAGGTGGTCGGGGGGGAGAGGGGGCGCGCACGGAGAAGCGCACTTTAATCCAGTAACCTCCTTTTAAATTACAGTACCTAGTTTAGAAAGTTGGACTCCCCTCCTCTGCCCCCCTTGCCATCACGACAAGCAGGTAAACTCTTACATACAGCGCGTAATTCACTTACTTTTCTCTCGCTTGGCTATCGGAAGGGACGACAGCTCCTTTACCTTTGGCGTACATGCTGGATTCTGTTTTAAGACTTTTGCCCCACTCAACACCTGTCAAAGAAAGCAGCCAGGAAAACGCTCCATCTCCATAGCTACCCCTTTAGTGTTTTTCCTCCCCCCTTCTCCTCCTCCTCCTCCCCCCCCCCCTCCTCCCTCCTTCTTCTCTCTCTTCTCCCTCCCTCTCTTTCTCTTTTTTTTTTTTACATCTCCAACATTTGCCACAAATCAGGCACAGTTTCTATTGGGGGGACTTGAAACCGTACTCTGTTGGATTTTTTTTTTCCCTCCTCAGCCGCTGTTCCGCAGGGCTGTTCGTCCCCCCTCCACTGTGCAAACGGTGGGGGCTCCTTAAAGGGAAACGCACACTTCTTGTTTACTGACCTCAGAAACATGACGAGAGAAGGGAGGATGATGGGGAAAGGCATGCCGGGTACAGGCTCTGCTCTTGGGGCCAGCTCCTTGTGGGAGGTTGGTAATAGTGGTTGTGTTTTTCTCCCTAAAAAGATATTCCGGGAGTTGGACTCCAATTTGATTCTGGGAGTTTCACTCACACTAACGAGGACACTACTGTACTTTTTAACATTTTTGCCCATACTGTTACCTCTTGGAGTAATTACAGTATATCCCACACTTTGGTACACTGTGGTGTGACATTGTAGACATGGTCTTGATGTAACAAGTGTTTATTTGTCATGATCACAAAGCCCAAGCGCACTACTACTGTATGTTGTAAGCAAATTTGTTTTTCAGTAGCCTATTGCATGGTCGTAGAAAATACACAAATCTGCTCGAATGTGTTGGTTTTTTGGAGGACGCTTTTATGCAAAGTCACTTACATATGTGAGTTAGATATAAACCAAGAGACATTTTCAAGTCAGGCAGGGGATAGTGAAAGGAAAGAGCCATGAGACATAAGTGCAAGATTTAAAGTAAGTTGAGCCTGAGTTGTGTCTTTCAAAGTTGTTTGAATATTGGCAGTGAGGCTGCTGAGTGTGCAGAATTAAGGCCAATTCATACTTTCCACGCGTCCAATATGATACTATGACATAAACTACCTTTGTGTTTTGCACTGAGTTTGTGTGAATGGTATCAGTAAAAGAGCGAAAGAAGCATGTACATGTCTGTAGTGTAGTCTGTGGCTTAGTCGGAGGGCGAACCAACGGGGTGAATCGGCCTTTAGGTAACTTGTTCCACCACCATGGGACCTCTGAGTAAAAAGACTTTGCTGTGTGGTGTACGGATCCCCAGGCTCTGTCCTGTCCTCTGTCCAGTGGTGGAGGGTGAATGTAGATCTGGACAAGGGTTTTCAAGTTTTATGAAAGGACGACCTCAAAGTTGTTGTCAGACTAAATTAAAGCACTGTGTGTCATTTGCATTCCATGTGTTTCACACCAATACATTAGGAGTTATAATGCATGTTCTGCACCTTATGATTAATATTAATTATGCTAACAATCAGAGCCAAAGCAGGAGATAGTATGTCCATTATAGCGAGCCATAAAGTAAGGGCGTGGAATCGAGAAGATGGATTGATGTGTGCTGTATTGTCAAACTGGTATGAGGAATGAAGCTTTAAATAAACGTGATTTTCTGAAAACCTTATTGATTCTTATTTATACTAGTGGGTGTTTGCTGATGATAATCACTGTCTAAGGTCATAATTTATGCACCATTTTATTCACTATTATTGAACTGATACTGACAAGTAATAATTGTTGTATTTTGCTCATTGTACAACCTACCACACAAACAGCTGTGAGGTTTATTTTACTGAATTCCGAGTGGCAAAGGATACATGACCTTTTGTTGTTGTGATTATTAAAAAATCTAAATTGAATGGGTTGGATGTGGATCCAGAAGCGATGAGTTAATCAAGGGCGTTCTTTTTTATCACAGGGGAGTCTTAAGCAGCAGGCTCCTGTGCCAAGTTATGCTTGTTGTTCTGCATAGAAAGCGATCGCCCTGCAGTTGCAGCCTCTACTGTATTTTTCACATCTCGCACAGGGCCACAGTCCTTTTGAGATGTTTAGCTGATTTCCTGTTAGGTAAAGGGGGTGGTGATTATTATTCATCCCATCTCTGACATCCCAAAGAACTGAGGGCAGCCCACTTTCCCTGGCACTCATACACCTCTGACTCCATTTACAAAGCTGTGGGGGGAGGCACATTGGTCATCCCATATTATCAGTCATATAACATCAGTGAGTCGCCTTTATAAAGAACTTTAAAATAAGGCACATGTATGGTATTTTTTAGCCAGGCCCCAAGGCTGTTCATTTTGAATGTATACTGCAAGGTTTAAAACCTTGGAAAGGACAAGTTACACAGCTGCTGTCAAAAGCAGAGTTGTAATTTTTGTGACAGCAGCTGTGTGAGGAGTAAACTGAATGTCATGTGTGAAGTCAGTTCCCCGTGTAGTTCAGCTTGTTTTGACATTGCGTTGATCAGTGTTAAAAACCTTGATTAATCATAAAGCTGTTTACTGTAAAAAAAATGGAACATGTGGGGGTACATAGTGTTATGTGTTTATACTGCATGGTGTTTTTTAAAAGTGAATAATTAAAAACCATAGATTTAGCACAAGGGGTTTGATGAATGTGTTCTTTTTCCAAGTTACTTAATATGATATGTAATGACTGTAGTACATTGTGAATTCTAGTAGAGAAAACACACCGTGGAAGGCGATTTTTCACTGGGGTTTATTTACACTGGGCCAAAATAACAAAGGAATTAATCTGAGTGAAATGAAACAACACTTGGGACAACACTGGGAAAGTTTTTCTCCTTTCTTTCTGTCTGGATGCCCTTTTATTAACTCGACACTGTAGTTGCAAACCCAGGAACCACTAAGCCACCCCTGGTCACACCGACTTTCATGATCCTGAAATGTGTGCCAAACTGTTGGTGCTCGGTCCAGTTGGGAGAGTGCACTCCGTTTCGTGTTATGCAACATCTCTAGCAGTGAGAGCCCACATTAGACGTGAAGGCATCCAGTACCCCTGCTAGATCCCTGCTCCGCCCTGACATGGGCCTGCATGGGAAGGGAAAACTCAATAAGTTGCAGTCCTGATCAACAGAGGAATTCCCCCAGTCTCTGCTTTTGTATAACCAATTTAGAGAAGATGAACATGTGATGGCCGCCCCTGCTGCCACACAGTCCAGTTAAATGTTGGCAAATCACCTGCACTGCACATTTTGCTTTCTTTGATTTACATTTAGGAATTTAGCACATTGAACACTTTTCAATGTACAGATTGTTACATAAGGAGTCATTTCGTTTTTGTAAATTCCGTTTATTTGATAAGTTGTCAGTGCCTTAGTTTCTATTTGTAGCACACACATTTAGTTAACTTCTGTAAAGTCACACTTTAATTATTTTTGCTTGAGTTAATCATAATTAAGTTACCAGTGCAGGTGGAGCTGCTTTGGGCTTCGGGTGGTGGAGGGACATCTTGTGCAGCTGGGCAAAAGGATGCACCCTAGGGAGCAGAAGATCTAAATAGAGGAAGTTGTCAATTGGACCATATCAAGAGCCTGCTACCTTAAGGAGGGATTGTAATTCTGTTTTAGGATTTGTTTTTTTTAGCTATGTTATGTTAGTTATTTAATATAGGTGTTTTGGATAATATCTAATTATTTGCATTCAGTAGATTTATTGTTATATTTTGTTCCGTATAGGTTAATTGTGAGGTTTTGTTTTCTGTTACCCTGGTGTGTCTTTAATGGTCTAATCAGCCATTATAATTGTTCCCTTGAATGTTCAGTCTGTTTTAGTCAGGTTACTTTGTGTCTGTTAGTATGTTTGTTTAGAGATAATGTCGTATTCAGTTGGGTCCAGTTTGGTTTTGTTGACCCCTTTTCATTTTGTGATTTGTTTTCATATTTTTTGAGGTAAATAAAAACCCTCTTTTGTTGAAAATCACCTGTTTCCTTTTGCCTGCTTGTTCGGTCCTGCGCACACACAGGTTGAATAATTCAGCACAGAGCGGATGGATGCCTTTCTCAGCCGATTTCTCACCACTTGGCTCAGGAGACGCTACCAGAGTATGCATGTATCTGTCTGTTGATTGTATGTGTGGTGGAGGAGCTTCTCCAGGGCCAGTGTAAAAGAAAAACATACAACACCAAAACAACCAAACACAAGGTAGAAATGAAACCTCCGCCCTTCAATCCCTGTGAGTCAGCCTTTACTCGCTGTGGCCCCTGATCCGTCTCCATCACTTTCTCTCCATCTTTTCAATCCTTCTGCTTGACATCTTGAATCCTAGAAGATAAACAACACTTTTACATACATTATAGAGCAATTTTAAAAATCAGAAGGGTGGTTTTACTTAAATGCTCTCTTTATGTCTTAAAAGGGGTCAATAGGTTTGAGGAAGTTTATGTTTATGCATGTGACAAATTGATGTTAATATTGTGTTATAAGTTTAAAATTCACAGGGTAAACTGCAGAGATCTTCCAGCCATTGCCAATATGAAACATATATGCAACATCACAGTGTAGAAGCCAAAATCTCAACATCATGCTCCTCAAACAAACAGATTTTGTTTTGTTTGAACAACGATTACCATTTGCATTTTAACTGCAAAAGCTACGCATTTCAACCAAGGACACAGAAAACACTGAGCATGTAGGAAATTGTGTAGGTTACAGCCCTGAAATATACTATCCATCTGCACAGCATATCCTCACTAAACATCAACTGCTGCTGACAGAGTTTTGTAAGTGCCCTCTTACATAACTTCAAACTCTTTGTTATCCCTAATACGAACATGTCTGTTGTTATATCTGTTTGTCTACCTACCAGCTGTTATTTGTGTCTGCCTGCCTTCCTGTCTATCTGTCTCGTTTGATTTGCATCATTCTATTTAGTCACCAAGTCACCATACCCAAACGCCAGGTACCTAGACGCTCCTCACCCCTTCACTTTAGCTTCATCCATCTGACACCCAGCGGCTATTGCAGGCCTATGCTGTAATGAAGGAAGACTCAGCACTGCCATAATTAGAGACATAGAAAGAAACAAAGCTTTGGCATTTGTTGCTTCGGTGCCCCTCCTCTGCAGACGCAGGTTGTAGCCAGTCGTGAAAGAAATAATAGAACAATCCATCTCCTATATCTTTCAGGGAAGCCTGCTCAAAGTCATTGCAAACTTTAAAAACACTACTTAACACATTGCTTTTGACATATCAGAAGCCTTCACCTCTGAAATCACGTACCTTTTTTCTTTTAACTTCTATGTGCCTTTACATCTTTACAGTGGTGTAGGATGGTAGAGCGGCTGTCCACCAATCCCGCAGTTTTTGGTTTGATCCCCGGCTCCTCCAGTCACAGGGCGAAGTGTCCTTGAGCAAGACACTGAACCCCAACTTAGTTGCTCCCAGTAAGCGTTAGCCAGCTGCGTAGCAGTTCCCCCATCTGTGTGTGATTGTGAGTGCGAGTGAGTGAATGGGAGGCAGTGTAAAGCACTTTGAGTCCCCATAGGTAGTAAAGTGCTGTATAAGTGCAGACCATTTAGCATTATTTCAGATTCACCAGCACCTGAAGCCATTTTGCCATCGTTCAAACTTTCAACCTAGGAGTCACAAAGACTTATAGGACATTTACCACAATCATCCACTGCATTATAAACAATGTCAATCTGTGTTAGTAGAGTTTTGTGTTTTAGGTTCAAGTGAGATGATAAAAATGTGATACAAGAAGACTGGTTTGAGAAACGGATCCATGTGTTTGAAGCATTATCACACACCAAAACATTCTACAACAGTTTCTAATTCTGTATGACGGGATTTTACAGCTCTGGAAAGTTGATCTACAAGGAATGAGTGCTTACACGCACCTGGCTGTTTGACAGAACATTGCATTATTTCAAACATTGAGGAAAAAGTGCATCTGCACCATGGCATCTCAATTTGAAATTGATTTTTTCATCTGGAAACACACACACCCAAAGTAAAATACAACTGAACAACGTCTGGCACAATCTCTCATTCTGTTATTTTTTTAAACAAATAACAAAACTCCTTATAAAAGTTGGCCTTTTAGTCCAAATCATGATATTACAGAAACATAAGAGAGAAAGCTGGCGACAACACACACTGTATCATCTGTACAGGAGGAGCAGGATGATCACAATTTCTGTAGTAATAGCTACCAGAGGACCTCAGTTGATCTGAAAGAAAAAAAATCCTCCAAATGACATCATCTGGAGGATTATTTTCCAACTAAACGCACAGAAATATTTTAATATTGGGGAGAGAGACAAAAGTTTACTATTTATTTACAGTACATGTACTCCACTAACTAGAACAACAGGAAGCAAGTTAAAATTGGTGAATCAGCCTTTAGAACTTTATTGTGCTTAAACTGTGTGATTGTAGGAGGTCAACAGAGGGTGAAAAACATAAAAAGCTTTTAGTAGTTCACAAATTTTTGTCATGGACCAGACTGTGAGGCCACTGACTGTATATTTAGGGCTTTGGTGACAAAACCCTGACGTGTTTGTGGAGATGTTCAGCCATCCAGGTCATAGTTAACCAAGCCGTTGGGATTTTTTTGAAAGTGTTTTCAAATACTGTGGCCCACTTTTACATGAGAAAGGACTTTAAGGGTGAGGACTAAGGGGCTGATTTGCAAATGTGCACCCGGTTCATTTGCCCACCACTGTTAAAGTCAAGCACATAGCTGCTCTATGAGCATATCTGTGGGTCTTGGGCCTTGACATAGATTTAGAAGTAGACAGAAGGACTTGAAAATTCATTTGCATTTAGGTTAGTAGTCTGATCCACAAAAATGTGAGAGGCAGAAAGCAAAGCAGAATGTGTATGATAATTGTGTTCTATGGCCAATCTATTTCTCCCTGTACCTTTAAGAAGAAGCAGAAGAGAGCGGAGGGGGCGATGATAGTTGGGGAGAAGTACAGTGGCAGCTGGGGGGGGTGGGTGGGTTTCGTTCTCATGTGTGTTCTTTCTGTGGGAAGTGGCACAGTTCCACTGGCGAATAAATGTCTACAAGCAGATACATTAACACGCGGCTGCCAATGGTCATACGCCCACAGGAAGGCTACACATTTTTCTACGTGTGAGTGAGGGTCCCCATCCTCAGGGAAGAGAGAATCATGTTAATGACCATATTCAATAGCTGCAATTCCAACATACTCTGCAAACATACAAAAGGAAATAAAAGCATTGAGAGGAAGTGAGACAGAAGGGGACAGTTACTTGGGCGAAAGATTTCCTTGAAGTAAACGAAGTTGCTGTTACAGAAAAAAGGATTTTCTTACCAGAATTTTTTTATGTTATTAAATAAAAAGCCCCAGATGGTCGACTGCAGTGAACATGGTGAACATTGATCTCACTAGAGGAAATTCCCCTGTCACTGATACATCCCAGCTGATATAATACAGATGAACATGGCTGTAATCTCACCACCAGTAGATCCCCATTATTGTTGGTGAAGGAAGAATTGCTCTAGATTTTTCCAGTGTGGCTTCCTGCTTAGTTTTAGATGGGAACCACTAACGACTGAGCCCAACCCAACAGAGCCACACTGAAACATGTGGTCACAGCCCATGCCTGCTCACTCTCTCCTTCCATTATCCATTATCCACCATGCTCCACCCTGCCATCCTCTACTTCCCCACCACCACAATATATTGGCTTTGCCTTCCTCAGACATAGAGTCAAATTACCATGACAGTGCTGAGGAAGACGAAAGGCCGCGGCCAACCCAGAGTGAGTGAAAAGTGAGAGAAGTGAGAGTGGCAGCTAGCTGTTTCTGTAACAGGCTTTGTGTTACCTCGATCCCCCAGGCTGGACCCGGAGGGCCATGGTGAACCGCAGTCGCACACTGATAAGAACCGTCCCGGTGTTAGCAAAGGAACATGCACTCTCTGCTACTGGCAGGCAGGAGGTGAAATTGCATCATCAGCGTGAAGACAGTCACCATGCCAAGAACATGCCTCAGTGAAACCCGCAAAATACACCATGCCAAGTCACTCCTCGTCCTCCTCTCTCTCTTCTACCATCCCTGCTGGCCATTTAGCAACCTCTCTGTCTAATACTACCCTTCATTTCCCTCCCCCAGCTCTGTCACATTTTCTAATTTTCTGTTCCAAAACATGCACACGAGCATGTTTGCCAGCGTGCATGCCCACACTAAAACGTGCATAAATTTTGCATCACAGTTTGTCTCTGCTGCATGCCTCCCACGTGCCCTCGTACACCACTGCCAGCCAACACAGAGTGCTGTGACCTCCCACTGCCCCAAGGGCCTGTGTGTACATGTGTGTGTGTGTGTGTGTGTGTGTGTGTGTGTGTGTGTGTGTGTGTGTGTGTGTGTGTGTGTGTGTGCCAGTGGGGGATGGGGTTTAGGCAGACGGGTAATGGGGGTTGTCACACCAGGGAGTCATGGATAGAGAGTTGTCTGCTCCTCTGTGCCCTACAAGAGAGAACTGGTGCAATTATGAGCACCATTCACTCCCTGAGCTTCACAACACAAGTCTTCAGTGGCGGAACTAACAACACACAGGGAGAAAAAGGAAACCAGCAACATTTACATCCATAAAATAGTTCAGTTTATCACTATGAGGTTGCCACCTGTGACTATTTCTTCCAGAATTTTTCTAAAAGTATGATCTTTTCAGTCTGAACACCTGAAAATCAAACATCACTAATCAATTATAGCATAGTTTTTGGAAACAGTTTGATGAAGACGATGGAGTGAGATTAATGTTTGTCAGCTGCTTGAACATTTGACTAAAACTGGATGCAAAGACAGGGGGAAAAGTGGACAGTAGCTGACACAATAGGTGGTGTGTGTCGTGCAAGTGGGAGAGTAGGGGTGGGTGTGCAGACTGGCTTGTGATCCTGTCAGTGTACAGAGGAGGGGTGGAGGCGGCAGAGGACTCAGTCATATGAATAATACCACACAGAAAGTAAACAGCCATTATTAACGTTCTTAACACCTACACCAGCCGACTGGCAAATAGAGATGTGGGAGGGATTGGGAGAGACAGAAACAAACATGGAAGAGCAGGAGACACTTGTATGTGAAGTTTACCTAATTTTTTAAGTGCCTGAAATAGCCACAGTGGGATGATGAATTTAGAGCTGCCTGTGTTGTCAGGAGAGTAGGATGGAGGTATTGTTCACTTCTCCTTTCCCCCCCTCCCCTTTTTCTTCGCACTTAAACATCTCGAAAGGGAGCCTGCCTCCTCCATGAACCCTGCTCCTGCTTTAAATTGGACGGTAAACATGTTGAGGTCTAAAAGAAGGCAGCGGGGACAGCAAACTAAAGTTTTTGTCTCAGCGTGAACACACTGTGAAGAGCAAAATCAAAACTGAGCCAACACCATGGGATGCTTGGGGAATGCCACCTCAGGAGCCATACTGAGGTGGAGGCTCTGCAAGATGCTCACCGGGGCTTTTTGGGTTATATGAGAAAAGCATCCTGGTGAGTGTGTGCATGTTTATATTCCTGAGTTTGTGTGTTAGGAATGTAGCATCCCTCAGGCTGACATTTCCTTCTACCTCAGCTACATTCGAAGTGGCTTAAACTAAAAAAGGTTTTTTAAAATGTGAGGAGGGATTTTGTGTCTGCTATGACCGAATGTGTGTGTGTTCCATGTGTTACTCACATTGTGGGGAAAGAAAAATGTTTACAGACTCACATTATGAGGACTCATCTTCCTTGTGGAGACCAAATGGTGTCCACCATGTCAATCACAACATTTCAGAGCGACAAGTATAAAAGTCAAGTTGTGGTTATGGAAAGTCTCCAGGAACTTCCCACACAAAACGCGGGTGTGCTGCCTTGCCTAATACATGTGTATGTATTTCATGGAAAGGGGGTGTGAGCCCTGCAGAAAATAGGTTGACATGACCTACATATCCATGTGGCTTCTTATTAGCATGCAGTCATATTTCACACAGAAACATTGTTGTCTTCACAGGCAAACACACACACGCACACACGCACACACTAGATATCAGTGACTTGTGTCACAGAGGGGGAAGAAGGCTATTTACATTATGTGCATTGTGTCTATTGTTTGCTTTTAACTGTTTCAACATCAGAACAGATGGCACACACACATGCAACATATATACGCACACAAACACACACACACATTTTGAATTTTATATGGAAGATGGACTATATATATATATATATATATATATATATATATATATATATATATATATATATATATATATATATATATATATATATAAGTAATCTTTCCCTAGTCACATAATGTGAGTTATGTGATATGTCAGTGAACTGAAGTAAATCATGACATTTTAAAGCACCTAACCAGGTGTATTAATCCAACATTTCTAACCTAACATTTGTTCTGGGGGCTAAACAATCCTCTCACACCAGCTACTACCTTGGTGCTTGGTACAAAAAGGGGTGCAATGTCAATACACCTACCTTCCTACATGGGGGTGCTAGTTCAACAAAAAAATAACAGTTTTGCAGGTCAAATGAGAGGGTAGGGACAAACAACTTAAGTGGGTGCTAAAGTTGGAGAACTTGTTGCCATGGCAGCAGGTCTCTATATGCAATATATAAGCAAAAACTAAAATGAAAACATCATTCATTGTAGTTTGATATACCAGCGTCTTTATTCATAAACCTTGTTTAACACGCAATGGCAACACACCAGGAAATGTTCAGCAATCTGAGCTCAGTTTTCTCTTTAACTATTTCAGACCCCACAGCAGAAGGGTTATTCTTTCTCCGCCTCGTGCCTTATTCTTTCACCATTGCTGTTTTCATTTTTCTTCTTTTTCTTTCTCTTCTCCCTCTCATCCCTCACTTCATATTTTTCTCCCTCTCATCTTGTCTCTCTCTCTCTCTCTCTTTCTCTGTGCAGAGCAGCCATCCCCAGGACAACTATTAATCATAGGCAGAAATGATAGATGTTTTGCTCACCAGTAATGCCATCTATTTTGCCTAAGTACAAACACTAGATGTGATGTGCATATTTATTGCTAAAAAGCAGTGGCTCAAAAGAACACACATATTTACAAATGCACAAACACACGCGCGCGCATGCATGCAAAATACATATTCTCGTCCTCTGCCAGCGCTTCTGCCAGCGTGACGCAGAATCCCAGACTCAAATATAACAGATTTGGTTCTCTGCGTTTTTGCCTCTGCTTGTGTTTGAGTGTCTGGGTATTACTGTGTGTCATGGCACCTTGCAGCTCCTCCAGCGCACTGATGATTAAGCAGCACAATGAACACTGTGGTCATTGTTGGCGTAGGATCTCTTTGAAAGACTTTGACTAGAGGCATTGGTGAGTCAGAGGATTGAAACACTAGTTTATAAATAGTGCGCTCCACAAGGCGTCAGCCTATTGATATGAATCACTCACTGTCTGAAGTATCATGCAAATTACCCATTTCTGAGTTTTTCTTGCACAGTGAACTAAACATTCATCTGACAGCTAAAATGAAGCAACCTTAAGAAAATGTACGACCAATTAACACTTTGTTTTACTTAGGCTTACTTAGGCTCAGTCTGGAAGTCATTTATGCTCTTTCTCAAGCACAAATGAAGCATCAAGCACAAATCCTAATCAGTTTTTTATCTGTTTCAGTTTGTATAGTTTTTCAAACTATTCTACAGAGCTTTCAGTTTGCTTTCAGACTGTGCATAGCCTCAAATCATGAGGCAGAGGCCCATTGGCTGCTGCGAACCCTAAAAGTAAGTTCAGACTGATGGTAACCACCTTCTTTTTTACTTTAAGGGCCACCAGACTTTGGCACCACCTATCAGAGAACTTCTGCTTTAATCAGTCTCACCTTCTAAATCACCTTTTAAAACCTGTTTTATAGACTTGTTTTTATGTGACAACTTATTATTCTAATAAGGCAAGCATCTACATGTACACCCATTTTAATCTGCTGAAATCACAGGGTAAGTTATGCTCAAAAGTAGTTACTGCTTTGTGACAAATAATTTTTGATGCTCTGTTGTACATATTCAAAGTATCAAAACGCTATGCAATTAAAATGGGATCTGTAAAGTTTGTCTCAATGATTTAACTTTTTGCAAATTTCAAAAGGAATTTCCCTTGTTGAGAGGGAATGGATTATATCTTCATGCTAGATGTCAGCTAGCCATTTATAACATTTAATAGTAGACATGTAAAAACATAGAAGTCATGGAGCAGCACAAATTTGACTGTCAGACAGGTATATCCCATGCCTCCTGCTCTTTGAGGATCTTTGTGACTCTAGCATGGCACAGTTTATTGGTTGGAGAGAACTCTGACCCTGAGTGGGAATCGGGACATGCTCTACAATATTTACATTTCAAAATAGTCAAATATTACCTAGAGACATCACCCCTGTTTCCTGTGTACTGCTGTACACTGGTCCCCTTCAGTATCAGAGAGGAACAACATAACACATAGATTGTTGAGGATGGAGCTGGCATGCGGTTCTCCAAAGGAAATGTGTTCAATCAATTAAAATATGATAAATGATGTAGTTGTTATGACACCCTTCTCCACTGTAATTCTAGATAATTGTAACTTAATTCACTTTATGTAGATGATGTTTGCTTTTATATTATTATTTAAACAGTTTTAAATTGCAAATGTTTTTTGTCATCAAGAAAAATCACTGTATCTTTTATCAGGAACAAATTGATGGTGTCACATAGTTTAACTTCTCTGGTTTGTTTTTTTGTCTCAGACTAATAAAGTCATTGTTCTATAGGTAAGTGAATCACATGAGGTGGGATGTTGGATGGGTTTCGATCTGTGTTTGTGTGTGTGTGTGTGTGTGTGTGTGTGTGTGTGTGTGTGTGTGTGTGTGTGTGTGTGTGTGTGTGTGTGTGTGTGCATGCACATGTGTGCATGTTTCAGTTTGGCATAACTACTGAGGATTAACTTGGAACAAAGAGGTGTGTCAGAGCCACAGTGTTGGCTACGAGAGAGGCACAGTCATAGCTATAAGATACATACGCCAGTGATTGGCCAAGGCAACATGGCGCTCTCCTGAAAAATGCCTCCTCCTTGGCTTCCATCCTCATAGCTGGCTGTATGACTAGCTGCCTGTGTGGGAATTAATTGAGTAGCCCACCTCATGTACCAGAATATGACACATGATCTATGTGTCAAACAGTGTTTACTGTTGGGGTGGGGGATGGGTGAAGCGAGGGAGTAGCAATTTAAACATAAAGGAAGATGAGCCTATGGATTACAAGTTAACAATAAGGAATTAACAATTATATATTGGGCACCATGATTAATCTCTGATGAGCTACTGTACATATACTGGACATTCAGTGTTGACAAAAACATTTATGTTCATCACACAGACCTCTAACCCATAAATTACATTCTACATTGTTCCTTCAAGTACTGTACAGTATGTACATTCTGAGAACCAAAACATTCTGTATGTGGTCTGATAACATAAAATGTGTCAAGATTCTTTGGACATAAAAAGTTCATATGCTCAAAATTATAATATATGGAGAAAATATGTTTTAAACTTAGTACACTATGGGTAGATTTCATGTACAGTAGCTGCACAGTTTTATGGTTGAATATATGCAAAGACTATAAAAATGTATGCATACAGGTCCATACAAAAGGTCTTTCATTGTGTTGTTGATGCAATCTACTGTTGTGCAACTGCTTGCACAACTCCACACCAACTGTAAAAGAGGACTGTGATATTGTGATTGTAATTGTGAAAAAGATTGTGCAAGGCTGTGCACCAGCTTTGTAGTCTTTATGGACAACTTCATTGGACAAATTTTCACAGTATTACTTTACACAATATAATATATAGTATTTTTATATATAAGTGTACAAGGAAGATGCTAAAGATGGATTTGTAATTCACATCTTACCACCTATTTAAACAGGCAGTAAATCACCTGCAAATAAACATACAAGCAACGAATCAAACAACATCATCTAGTGAGACTATATGAAGATTGCCGGATGTCACATTGTTAAATGGGTAATGGGCACTCATTGTGTATGATGATTTGGATCCATATGATGTTATATACAGGTACAGGTACATAAGAAGAAGCAGTTGGATAGTTGCTTATTGTATAAGAATGTCAAGAATGCAGCTCAGACCCCAAAATAATAACATTATTGCTGTAATGTTCTTACTGTACTGGACAACAAAACACCTAGTACAGTATGTTCCAGATATTTGACAATCCTAGATCTATGTAGTTAGACAGTTTAGGGCTTTACCTTGCTTCTGTGCCAAATGCTAACTTATACATGTACATCACTGATCAAATTGAGTTCATCCACATACACAATCTTCAGTGGACAATTATATTTAGTTCTGTGATAAAGTCAGGCCAGTTTCTACCCCTTTAATGATTAACTCACCCGTGAACTCATTCACATTGCTGAAAATCATGCTTCTCAAAATCAGTCATGCACTATAGAACCCAAGAACAAACTGGACGTCTTGGCAAAACTTGAGGTAGGCCAACAGTATGGAGAGTATCGATAATGAGGGCACAAACCTCAGCTAGACTCTAGAGCCCTGCTCAGTGTGCCAGGATTTGTCCAAGTAGATAAATCAGAAATAATTGCCCAGTCCCCCTACATTTCCTGGCTACACTGAATGGAGATGAGGGGCCACAACACAATACAATCAGAAATCAGTCACTTCTCAGCCTTCACGGGTCAGTGGCTGAAACAATAGGGAACATAATGTAATTGTTTACCATATTTTTTGGACAAAGGCAGATTTTTTTCAATTTTTGTTGGCCAAATCTAGATCTCACTTTGGCCAGCTGACGACTGGAGATAATATGGAGCTTTTTGTCCTAGTTATCAGGGTTTCTCTGGCTAATCCTGGTTCACCTATCAGCCACTTTACACATGTGGCTGTCAATCTCCTCATGTGTAATAATGACATGTACAAAAGTTTGTAAGCCGCTGGGATCTGGGCCTGCATCAATAACGTGATGTCAGTCATTGGTTGCAAACAAGACACTGGTAGCAGGCACAGTGTGCCTGTTAGCACTCGGCAGCTTTTCAAACTGTCAGAAATTTCCAAAATGTCACAAAAGTTACAGAAAAGTCTCTCATAAACTTGTTTAAATTACGGTCACATAACAGAAGTGTTCACTTTAGAAAATAAATAGGGGACAGAGTGTACATGCTTTTTATCTTATTGTTCCAAAAAACTAAAGACTACAGCACTAAAAACTACAATATTCATGAAACAGTGGACAAGTGCTTTTCAAGTTTTTTATTTTAATGTTAAATGTCAGTGTCAGCTGAAAAATGGATGAAGAAGAAGAACAATAAATAAAGAGAGGATGGGATTAGAGGAGCAGGGCAAATGGTTTATGGACAGCTGAAGTAGAGTGAATCACCTTTTACAGGGTCCTGCCTCAGTGCTCCTGAGTGATTGAACAGATCAGCTGGGTCCAGCCTGACACAGTGAGCAAGACACAAAGGGAGGGAATGACAGAAAGAGAGACATTTATCAGTATACAGGGAAGTAATAATCCTACTGAACTGTATGTCAACCAGTAATTTAAAGTACACCTGTAGAGTAAAAGGTTTGGTTTGCACATGCTGACATGTCGATAAACACCTGCAGTCTGTTGTCATGATCTGTTTAATTGGGCAGAAACACAAGATTTAAGATTTAATTCATGTTCAGAGAACACGTGAAAAAGGAAAATATAGACAAAGAATATATTTATAAATTGTTCAATACAAAAGATTTGTTATCATCATTGTAGTAAAAATGCTGAAATCCTTGATAAAACACTATTTAAAACCGTAACATCTACTTTATGTGAGGGACTTTTCTCCTTTCAAAAACTCAGTGCTTTTGTGGGAAGTTGTGGGAGTAAGAATTTCATTTCTGTCCTACATGTTTCTGAACTTTAAAAAGAACAAAGACTGAGATATTCAAAAACAAATTTCTGGCACCTAATTTTATATTTCACAAGAACCTTCCCTCATCTGAGATGTAACTATTTTACAGAACACAGTTGTGCACATCGCAATGGATGGAGAGTTGTATTTGTAATTATTTTATTTTAAGAATGAAAAAGCTTTGCCATGAAACAGCTGCTAAGCAAAAACCTGTTCTCCCAATATAATGTAACTAGCGAACCTTACAATTACTGTAAAATACATTTTCCATCATAGAAATGTGGTTTTAAGGTTTTGTAGTGAAAATAAATAAAATAATAAATTATATTCAGAAAAGCTGCATTCCATCAAAGTTTAAGTGTGTTTTGATGGCAACATGGTGGGCGAGAGGCTAATCATACCACACAAACAACATTCTCAGTGTGAATATGGCTAGGGGATGAATCTCATGTTAGATAATAATGTAATAGACTCTTGCTCTATTCTCACACCGGCTGATGTGGAGCTTCTTATACGGAATCATTTAGTTCTATGTGGTACAAAGTGTTTTCTACAGAAGATGTGTATTTAGCACAGGTGGTGATAACTACATGACTAGACAAAGGCCATGTTCAGACCTAGGTTGTTTTCAGATCCATTTCAGATCCAGTGCATCTCAAATGAGTCTCCAGTGACCAATGCTGATGGGTTTCTGCTTCCCTGCTCACATTTGATTTTATGCAAAGATTGTGTGGACACTGAACATCAGACAAAAAGCATGGAAAAATTGACAGTATTATTTTTTTAATTCAACCCAGTTTAAATAATTAATTTCAGACTTTCAAGCTGTGTTAACAGTGATTTGACAGATCAAATCAGTCAGTTATGAGTCATTATGAGTCAGTCATACAACTAAATGTTAAAAACCCTACACAAATCCTGTAAATTTTAAGAAATTATTAAAAATGCAATTTTGATCAAAATGTTAACAAAACTACAGTATTTGCAAAACCAAAATTACGTATTACAGTCTATTTTTTCAGTAAGATTACATCTAAAATTGATGTTTTGTTACAAAAATCATTGTTAGTTAATGGATTTAGAACATGTTTGTAGATCATATACTGTATTTTTACTCCTTTACCCCCCAAAATACAAGCAATAGATACTTTGTCTGCTATTGCACTTTACCAGTCAGACATTTTTTTGTTGACCCTGATGAATGAGTGTGACATTGTGATACTTATACTAAATGACCCATATCATTTCCAATATACCTGTAACTTGAAACTTTGATATTCATGATAATGACGCTTGTGATGGAACTAAACATCTTTGAATGTCTGTGTTTCTTTATAATATGTTGTGTTGTTGATGATGTGATTGAGCTACATGTTGTGGATAGACACATTTCTACTGTTGTTCTAACAAAAAAAAGACAATAAAGTTATTTGAATGTGAATTTGGTTTGTGGACTACATAAGCATGGCCACAACAATCTCTTTAATTTACTCTTACCACTGATGTATTTTTAATAGTAAGAGGTGGTCCCCAGTTCACTCAGAAGAAACATTTCAGCTCATTAAATCTCAATAAGTCTCAAATAAGTTAAAAATAAATTAATTAATGGAAATCGGGAATATTGTGAAGAATGTGCACATAAAATTAAGTAAATTTTCAGATAGCCCTATAAAAAGTCATGTATTGAAAATTATAACTACAATGTTATTTTATTCTGTCATGAACCTAAGCCAGTTGACTCCATGTACTGCTTTCCCCTTTACTTGAACTCATTTGATGACAAGTTGTATTTTCATTTTTGTTATTTCTGATCAAAAATGTCACTTAACCTGCCACCTAATAGGATACATTCCTTTAATCTCCTGTTTATACAGTACATGCTCGTAGATCATTATACAGCCGCCCTATATACAAACACACACACAAACATTTTTTAACACTTTTAATTTAGGCCTCTCAGTTTTCTTGAACAAAAATCATTCTCAGCAGATCTGCAGTCATGTGAACACCCATTTGCTTCACTCAGGATGTACTTCAAGTTCAACCTGTTCTTGTTGTTCTTCTATGTTTTTGTGTCTGTTGTATATGCGTGAAAAACTCTGAAACTGTTTGGCTGGGGTCAAACTGAACAGTAAGATTTCTGATGTGAGTAAGTGGTAAAGTTGCATGTTTCTTGTTGTAGCTAAGCAAGTGAAGTCATGTAAAATTAATTGATTCAACTTATACTTAAAAAGAAATTAACTTATTTATTCTCTGGCTTTGTTGTGAAAGCTCTCAACAGCCGTTTTCACCTGACTGTCTTCTACTGTTTTGGTTTTACAGAGACAAACTATGCTGTTACTTTAATTTCTTCCAGATGTTACGGGCTGCTGTTTCAGTTAAAGCGCTCTGGTAAACCCACTGTGTGCTACGCACCCAACCCTACACAACATTAGCAATTAGCCTATGAACTACATGAGGCAGCTAAAGAGACACATTTGTCCCTGAAGAAGACACAAGAACAGAACAACAGATTGAATATGGCATTGACATTTGTCAGGTAGGCAGAAACATGACAAAATATTTATAACTGCTGGATGTGTAAATCAAAAATAACTTTCTGACACATTTGTGATAATAAAAGTGATAATACCTCTAAATGAACTGCTGTAACTAGCTCTCAATACAAAAACACTGATTCAGTTTATAGATTTTAAAACAACTTGTTTTTTGCTCTCTCCAACCAATCTGCAGCAGGTGTTAATGCAGAGTGAGGACGGTGTCTCACGTAGGGATCAGTGCTGGCAGTACTAGCAACAGCATCTCATTGAGCTAAGCATTATCATCAGTACACTAACATGCTCACTGTGACCATGTTTATACGCTAATAATACAAACACTGCAGGTATAATGTTTATCAATGCACCATCCTAATTTAGCATGATAACATGCTCATGTTTACATAGTTTACATTAAGCACAACATGAGGCTATACTGGGAAACTTGTTAATTTTGCAGGTATTTGTTTGTAAACAGCGCAGACAGCAAATATTGGCTTCTAAAAGTTTTTGAGGGAACCTCACTTTTCTGAGAATTTCAACCATTTTTTGCTCCATTAGTAAGTTTTGCTGCATTACAATTCGTTGAATGTCTAATGTCTAATACCTGAGGGGCTGTACAGACCACGGTGAACAGTAGCAGATGTCAGAGACACATAACAAGGTCAGTGGTTCACGTCCCGGTTTCTGCTAGATACATGCTGAAGTATCCTTTTGATAAAGGCTTTTGTACAGTAAGTGTAGAAGAGTGTAGGGGAGCAGTGAGAAGGAGGGCTGTGTGGAGCAGAGTGAATTGAGTTTGAGTCTCATGGCATGAGCTCAAGTTGCTCATTGTAGCTTCAGTTAATCAGTAAAGGTAGCACAAGTCATGTGTTTACACTAAAATGCATTGTCGTTGAGACATTTTACAAAAAAACTCATGGTCCTGGATGATCAAAGGTCAGGAGATCACCAGGATCCTGCATTTAGAGTGCTAGGACCAAATTTCATAGCTGAACATTCAGCAGTTGTAGGAATTTTCCATTTAGACAGACTGGAGTATCCAAGTATATAATATCACATATTTTCTAAAGAAGATCAAAAAAGCAACATATCAAACAACTCTTATTTTTATTTTGTTCATATGCAATATTTCCCTTGAAGTTGTCATTAGCACAATGTGTTACTTTTGAAAAACAGTTACACAAATTAATTCCTTTATGTTTTTCTTCCTTCCATAAAACAAGATCTTTTTTGTAGTTTTGTAAAAGTTTTTAATAATTTTCTGTAACGTCTACCTGATTCGCAAAAAGACTGAGACAGAACGTTTACATATATGATGCCAAAATGATTTCTGAATCCAAATTTGTTACAGCAGTAATTAATGGGAAATCTGGAGTATGTACTGAATAAGATTGAGTAATACACAAAGATTCATGCCATTGTTCCAGCAGTATTTCTGAACTTTAACACGAGTTGTAGCAACAGAGATGAACTATTACTACCTCTGGCGACTCCATAGTTCTAAGCTAATTACTGGTGCTTTGGTGGAGGGGGGTTAGGATGTGAGAGGAGAAGCCAGGCTAATGAAGGATTAGACAGAGGTTGTTACCCACTTTCCTTTTGATAGGCTTAATGTGCTGATGGCTATATACTGGCTGGCCTTTGATGATGGTTGGTTTGGTGTCATTGGAAACAACACCAACTATAAAAATGGCCCAGGGCAGAAAAGGAAAGGAAAGGAAAGGAAAGGAAAGGAAAGGAAAGGAAAGGAAAGGAAAGGAAAGGAAAGGAGCTGTGCAGTGACACTGTGAGGTTTACTTAATTAACCCCACTTCTGCTTTGTGGCTGCTCTCTGCTATCACCTAACCCTGGGAGAGGTGCAAAGAATTTAAAGGGATGTTTCACTAAAAACACAGCTGCAAGAATATTAACATTTACAGATTTTCCACATATCCAGTGCTTGTGTAACAATCAGATATATACCCCAACACCAGCACCACCACCAATAAAGTGTGAAAACTAAATGAGTAAAAATCTATAGCATGTGGTGAGAAATATTCATATCATTGGGAGTTGTCATGGTAGCTCAGTTCTCATTGATATGCATACCAGCTTATAATTTCAGCTCTGGTGATTCTCAGTACAGGATGAGTCACGCCTACCCGACTTCACCCTCTATTACTCTTCCTTCTCAGAGCTCACTTGTGAGAACTTGAGACTGAAATAATCAACATTTGGAAGACATTTATTATTTATATACTTTTTATTTAGGCTATATTGTTTGCAACCGTAACTCCAACTTTGCTATGTCTCTACAGAGCAACAGCAAATGCTCACTTGGATCTCTAGAAATTTACTATGTGGATCGAATAGCAATATGAAAAGCCTCACTAGCAGTTTTCACCTGGCTTCACAGTTCTCTTCAGTTCTACTGAACCTTCCTATAAAACCATGAAACACCTTCCCCAACATTAGCAGGTAGCTGTGAACACTGAGTGTCATGTAGCTGCTAAACAACCAGATTTGTCCCTCAAGGAAAGACAAAAATAAAAGAACAAGAGGAATCAATATGAGACGTACAGTACATTTGTCAAGTGATCAGAAAAACCACTCCCAAAAAAACTCTTTGGTGAAAAATATTTGCTGCATGTGTAAATCAGAAAAAGCAGACGTTCTTGTCTTGAGGTAATTATAAAGAATCAAAGTCCTGGTATTAATTCTTTAATTCGTTCAGCATTTTTTCCAAAGAATGAAACACTTAAGGTTTACTGTCCATAATCAAAGATGTCTGTATATTTACTACGGCTGTTGTTCTTTAAAGTAGAAACATTTGTGCCCCAAACAGAACTGAATGATTTCTGGCCTACAAAAAAAACAAAAACAAAAAAAAACAATGCAATGTCAATCCCTATAGTGCAAGTACATTCATCTAATGTCCCCGTCACTGACAACACAATTTATCAATAAATAAATGACTGAATTGTAAATCAAGTAATGACTTTTACTCACATCATTAGTGCATCCACCATTCAGGTCTTCAGGCTTAGTAAACATAAAGCTTGGGTAAAAACCATGTAATTGTGGTGTAATATTTTGGAAATAACAAGGTAACGAAGAGCTCATAACTGTGTAATAACAAGGCAATAGGGGATTTTGTGTCACCCAAAACAAGATGACAGGTAATATTAACAGATAATTTTTTAGTAATAACAAGATAACAGTGATCATTTGTCTATAAAAGTTATATCATGACGATTACTGAAGTAATAACTAGGAAATATTGGTATATGTAATGATATATCTAGGTACTGACATAAACATATGGGTTATAATATGGGAAGTCCAAAAGCTCCAGTAATTAATTGGAAACACTTGCAGTAGTTTCTGTGTATTCTGTGTATTTCTGTGTGAAATAAAACTACCTGTGTCTGGTTTATTTCATGGCGATATTAATGGTAAAGATGGAAAACACTATAAGTCTGAGGAGGTGAAGTCATTCTAAGCTAGAGTTGCAGGATAGATCATACACCCCACTCCTTCCACATTATATCTTTTTAGATACAGGTATTTTGCTGGTTTAGGTTAAAGTAACAGTTTCGTTCATGTAAAAAGCACTGGCTGCAGCATCGCATGAGGTTACACTGTTTGCATATACAAATAAAATAAGCAAATAAAACATTTCAATTTGTTTTTCTTTTACACATTGCTTCTTTTGACATTATTATCACTCCTCATCTTTTATCTTTGCTTGGTACACCTTTCTTCAACTTTCAGTCACCTTCATCTTTCAATTAAGTGTTGATTGATTGATTTATTGATTGATTGATTGGTTGATTGATTGATTAATTGATTAATTGATTAATTGATTAATTGATTGATTGGTTGATTGATTGATTGATTGATTGATTACCCATGTGTTTTTGGCCTCCTATTCACTAGATACAGCTGTTGCTTATACCAAAGTAATACCTTGTAATTATGTTAGTTGTTTTTATTAAACCATATTCATTTAACGTAATAATACTTGAATTATTGCAGAAGATTAACCCACCTATTACCTTGTTCTTACAATATTACCTTACATTACATTGTTTTTAACAAGATATATCCCCCATTATGTCGCTATTTCTGAAATGTTATCCCACATTTACCCTATTACTGAGCTGAAAAGAGCCACTGACTTTCCAACAATCCTCCACCCATCCACCCATTATCTGTAACTGCTTATCCTGTGTAGGGTTGCAGGGGGCTGGAGCCTATCCCAGCTGTCTTTAGGTGAGAAGCAGAGCACACCCTGGACAAGCCGCGAGTCTATCTCAGTACCAAGACGGAGAGACAACCATTCACACTCACATTCAAGCCTACAGGCAATTTAGAATCACCAGTTAACCTAACATGCATGTCTTTGGACTGTGGGAGGAAACCCACACAAGCACAGGGTGTGTGTGTGTATTTTTTTGTTTTTTGGGGCTTTGTTTTGCAGTTACGGCTTCACTTTGGGTTTCTATAATTGCTGTGTTCGTTTCACAGCACCAACCTTTGAAAAATAACAATTAATGCAGCTGTAAAGCAAAACTAGCTGTCTCATACACCACTACAGTACTTCACATTGCTAAAGGTTTGATCAGAATATGCATCATAATACAAACAACAAACAAATTGAGCACTGATTCTGTGTGCTTGGAATAATATGCCACAATATGTTCTGGTGGCACCAAAAGACAATGAGGAAACTGAATGAATGTCTGCTTGAACCAAACTGACTCAACAACATGACGGACATTACTTGTCAATATTTGTTTCATCGATGCTGCCTGCAGCTTTGTATGTATAACAGTCATCTCTCTCTCTCTCTCTCTCTCTCTATCTCTCTCTCTCTCTCTCTGTGCATCGTTGACAGAGTCGTCCAGGGAGTAAATTTGCCCTCTTTGTTTTGTTTTGGGGGCTTTAATTTTGCTGCTGTTGGAAAATTACCCATAATTGCAGCCTGCAAATGCTTATCCCTCGCTTTCTCCTCTCCAACTACTCTCTAGTGTACACTAGCTATACACACAAACATACACACACAAATACATTCGTGAATACACACAAACAGAGGCTGACACTCTCTAGATAAAATTGTTGCTGCTGAAGGATAGACCCACATTTTCTCACTCTCTCACTTGGACACATTGCTACATTAAAATACACACAGACACACACACACATTAGCAAACACACTAACACGTTCACCCCGAGGTTGATAATGAGGCTGGGGAAACATGATTTATGTTTCATAGTGCAATCTAATTGATTTGATTAATCACATTCTTTCTTGACTAATTAAATTACCACAACAGATTACAGAATATTTGGCCACAAACATGCCCAGCAGCCATGCTGTTTGTTTGCAACTCTGAGTTAGATTACGTGTTTCTAAAAAGCTGTGATCAATACATTCCAATAAATCATTCAAGACCTATTCCTAAAGCAAAGTTTGTGCTTTATTAAATGTATGCATGAGATTTACCCCATTACATTTATCCCAGTAATACAATATGTACCAGTATAAGATGTGTTTGTAGTGGAAATCGTGGTGACTGTGAAATTCCACATATTCTTTTCATGCTGCCTAAACATACAAGTACATGCATACAGTGACAAGAGATTTCTAATGCCTGCAAACTATTGTTATAGAATATAATATTGTAATATTATATTACTATAATGTACATACAGTATAATGTATGAACAAAGGTAAAAACTGAAGAAGCAGAGTTCCTTGAATCCCAGAATACTATTTCATAGTGCCTTACACCTGCCTCATATATGGGTCTTTCAAACTCCACACCCTGACTTTGAAATCCTGAAGGGATCACTATGACGTCATCAGGGTTATTTTCTCAGACTTTCTCAGAACGAAAACATTATGCAACTTTTTTCACAGGCTGAGTACAGAAATCTTTATGTGTAAAATTAGTGCACCACTTAATGCTTTATACATTTTAAAAAAAATATTTATTTAGCCCCAGTCAACAAAAGTCATCTCAAGCCACTTTTAAGATTTGGGTGTAGAGAAACCCCCACAAAATCCTCTTGAGAGAGCACTGGGCGACAGTGGAGAATTGCCTATCACCCTTCCTTCAACACAAGAACCCTCAGACAGAACCAGGATCAGGGTGAGCAGCCATCTGCTGAAAGACCCTGGTCTTTCCCAGGCGAATGCCTATGTGAGTGAAATGAGAGACATATATCTTTGGTATTATTTGAAAAACAAAACAAATTAAAAGAAACAGTCAACATTTAAAAAGAGACAACAAATAAATGTAGGATTTACAGTAAACCCACACTTACAGTTACACGTCACCAACCCTGTTTTCATCAATGTCACTTTTTTATGGTTTCTGGAAGTCATCTTTATATTCACTTGGCTATAAATGCTGTTAGGAAAAGTCTTTTTGCCATGTTGAGACACCAGGGCTGCTGAGAGTTGATGACTAAGATGGCCATAGCACAGAAAAGGGGAAAATAAAAAATAAAAACAAGGAACAGAAAGGGCTGGGAAAAGGAAAAACGGGAAGGGAAATACAAGGACCGCTGGACTTGTGAAGTTTAGAGGTACAGCGGGACCTTATAAAGTGGGCGAAAGAGTGTGAGGATGGAGCACGTAAAAAGAGAGCTGGGACAGGGAAGATTGGAAAAGAGAGCAAAACCAAATAGAAGACAGATTTGTGTGCAGAACGTGGAGTGCAGGGAGATAAAGGAAAGAAAGAGGACAGAGAAGAGTGCAGAAAAGAGAAAAGGAGCGGGAGAAACAGAGAGCGATAAGAAAAAAGAAGAGCAGAGTAAAGAGGTCATGGAATGGTTATAAAACCAACTGTGACCTAATCTGGTGTGTTTATGACTCTGTTTTCCTTTTTTCCAGGCACTGAGATGCAGGCTGGAATTAGACTGGGCGGTGGCTTAGGATGAGCTCAAAAAGGCGAGAGAGACGTGTACTATACTGTCCTCTCTACTCAAAGATACAACTCTGTACAAGTGTATGCATGTAGAGGTGGTCACAAACTGCACCTGAGCCAAAACTAAAATTTTTACAAACAAAATAAAGGCATATATGTTCAGACATGTACAGGATAACATGGGGGGACGTGTATTTAAATATAAATCCTTGTCCTTTTCCTGACTTAATTGTGTCTGTTGCAATGTTATTTGTGGAAAAGAAAAAAAGAATCTGTGAAAAGAGACATTGTCAATATTTTTTCCTACAGTGTCAAGTGCAATCAAACCTAAATTTCATAAAAATAGAAAAAAAATGTTATGGCAGTGTGGAGAGTTTTGCAAAGACAATGTGAGTAAGACAGCATCCAACAACATCCTCCCTACAACTCTGAGCATTAATTTAGTTCAGAAGTCTTAAGCCACATTCACACAGAGAACAGCTCTGCATGAAAAGTGCTCACTGTGTTAATTTTAGGGACCAGTCCATGGGGAAACAGAAAATCATGTGGGGAAAAAAAAGCCTGGCTCACTTTTTGCTACTATGTCATTAGCACTGCAGTGGCTAATCAAGCACATAATTGATTATTTCTGGCAACACTTGTTTTTCTTTTATCTTTTTTTGCAATAAAAGATAAGATGACTGACGCAGTTGTAAAGTCCTGCTTTATAGTATTACAAACAGCTGTGCAGGGTCTTCATATCTGTTAACCTTTCCAAAAACATGTAAGGATAAGTTAGCAATTGTAGTAGTAATTGTAGCACTTGAAAGATTGTAACAAAAATGACAAACTTTAAACTAAAAAGACTCCAACTTTAGAAGATATCCACTTGGTGTGACTACTTTATATTTTGTATAGATGATCTTTTTAACGCATTTTTTATGGAAGAAGGACCATGGATATTCTCCCACATCTCCCACAAGCATGTTCTCGACTGATGCGTTAAATTCGTGTGTTAACAGGAGAAATGGTTTCAGCAAAGAAGACCTGTTTCAGTGGGCACATATACAAACCTGACAGTTCTTTTGAGACATACATAAACTGGGACTGTATCTTTTAAAATACGGTTGATTTAAATCTGAACCCCACCAACTACAGAATGTGTCTTATGCTGTAAAAGTATAAAGCCCTCTGATGTGAATAATTTGGGTTATATAATTAAAATTGACTACACTTAACTCTTTCTAAATTACATAATAGTTTCTCCATGGTAAAGCCCATTTCTCTATCTTACCGACTTCATTTCTGTTTCTATAACCCTCATCTAATACTCCAGCAATGCTTTACACTGAATTATAGATTTGACATCACATTCCAGCTGACCTGCGACCACCCCACTTGGGTAGTGATAAGTACTGCTTCTCTGCTGGATTGTCGCTGCATATGGATTGTACAACAGAGTCAGTGATCTTCTCCTCATCGTAACTAAACCACAGACAATATGACACTAATACTAATTTACTATGCTAATCCTTGCATCCAACCTAAACATATGTGATTATGAACAACTCTTTCTCAAAGCTACTGTAATGTGACAGAAAAATGTGCAAATCTGTAACATTATCAACATCTCAGGAGTTTGTCTAATGTGATTTTAAATGAGGATGCATGCAGTTGTATTATAAGGGTGAGTTATTCATTGAGATTTCATTGACCAATATCATGTCTACCACCTGATGATGCCTGAGGCTGGATTCACAACAATTTAAGCTTCATCAACAAACTGACTGGTGAGACATTTGCTCTGTGAGCTAGCAGAAGCACTGCTTATTTATGATATAATTTCGAAATTCAATTCACATTTATGGTGTTTTACTCACGTGTGAGAACAAACGTTGATCACGAATTTCTGTGCTGTGTCGCTGGAGCTTTGTAGTAGGGTAAAACAAATGGTTCATCAGTTTTTGAAAGGTAAATATCCAATCAAACATTGTTTGTTTTTTGGACAAATTGTGCTGATCTTATCATAACTGCACATGTTTTGTTTAACAATAAACAGTTACATCAAAATCACAGTGGCAAACGGAATGGGAGTGGATCTAGTCAAAGTTGGCCTAGTCACAGGTGATGGACTGGCTCCAGAAAATGCTTCTTGATAAAATCACAGACCGCAGACCGCCTTGTTTCTGGTTCTAAGAAATTTATCACAAAAATGCCATAAACCTACAGAAAGCTGAGCTAAAAAAATCTGTTTAATTAAGTCATGGGTTAATTAAGCTGTATAATGGAGCAGAACAGAACAAGCATTTCTGCCATGGCTGCAAAGTCATCATAACATCATGGTAAGTGGGTTATTGTAACAGTGACATATTTTGGAGAGGCACCAAATGTTCTCTGTACATGTGTCATCACAACCTGTCATCACATCATGATTATATCAGCTGAGGATTCACGCCAAGCCAGTGTAATATAAATCCTCCGTTGTGTCTTGTTCGAGAGCCACAATTCATTAAAGAACTTGATAGTGGGAGCGTGTGTCTATCTTTGTGTGTGTGTGTGTGTGTGTGTGTGTGTGTGTGTGTCTGTGTGTCTGTGTGTTTGTACTTGTATGTGACAACTGTACCTTTGTGTATCTTTGTGAGAACCAGTTTGAGTTTTAGAAATTAGGAGCAGTGGTGAGGCCTCAGCTTAAGAATTAAGCTTAAGAATTAGGTTTAGGTTATGGCTTGGGTAAATGTCGTGGTGCATTTTGCACTTCTCCGCTGCATGCTACTGGGTAAAATCAACGCAATTTTCAGCAACAGTTCTGAATAATGCACTCTAAAAAGTAGTGCATTGGCTCGAAAAAGAAAAAAAATGAACGCAACACTTTCCGTCAAAATGTCTGAGTTATGATAATGTCTGTTGAAATTAAGTGGAAGCAATAATCTACATTGCGTAGATAAGTTAGAGTTTCTGTTAGAAAGAAATATATGTTTATTTACCATCCACTTAATCATGGTATTACAAACAATTATAAAATAAAAATATAAAAAATAATTTAAGTTGATTACTCTTAAATCTTAAGTTGCTTCAAACTGTTTTTCCAATTATTATTTTCTACAGAAGAAAAACCTCTAAGATGCTTTCCCTCCCCCTCGCACAAATAAAAGCGCTCTCTAGCTTAGCAAATTTCACAAAGTGCACTCCTATCGACTGACACAAGGCTAAGGATGGTCAGTGTAAATGGCTAAATACCACAAGCCCTATGTGCAGTGGGACATAAGAGATTGGTAGCTGGTGTCATCCTTTATCCATCAGTCCACTAGAAATAACAGTTATAAGACATTCTGGTAATAGAGCGTCTTTGTAAACAATTCTAACCTTGAAAATGCCTTTTATATCTCTGTGCCATGTACAGCAGAGACTGTAACATGCAGTCCCTACTAGTTTTGTGTTTAGTGGATGGAGGAGGGGAGTGCATTTTGTTAAGTGACCACATCTTAAATTTTGCTTTAAATTGATAATTGCAGAAATTTGAGTGTACATGACACGCAAAAATAAGGTGCTTTAATTACCATCACCATAATATTGTTGTTTCAACACAACTCTTTCTCTTCTCTTTCTATTAAAAAGAGTGTTTTGTATTTTTACCTTGGTAACAGTTCCCCTGAGTTACCTTTTAGAATGTATCTGATATCTGCTACAGGTGACATAAAAACACTGCAGGCTACTGATTTGACAGAGTGTTACTACTGTGTGGCCTTTGAGCAACCAAAGTCATCTCACTGTGTGAACTATTTCCTAAACTCCACGTTTTTTCCAGCTTTTCCACTCTTTCATCTTGCTGCCTTCAGCCTCTTCTGAAACAAAATTTGTCTCGTTGTGACAAACAGACACATACTGAGAATCAAACACAGCAATCCTTCGATAGCCTGTAGTTGCTACAGTGTGTCTTGCAGTTCATGTGGCATCGCTATGACGACCTGCTACATTGACAAGGTCCTATGTCCGCAGTGGAAACCGAACTACCTGGTACAAGAAGCGAGTAAAGCAGAGTCAAGACAAGTTGAGTCAGCATGATGCAGTGGAAAGACAATAGTTGTGATTTGTGATTCATGTAAGTAAGGAAATGCATTAAGTCGTAAGTGTATGCGTGACTATTGTTTGCATTAGTGTGTTAAAATTAATGTGTGTTTGTTCATGAATATTTGTGTGGCAGTTTCTGGGAAACACCAGAGACCCACCTAGTCCACACACTGTTTGGTAACAAGCTATAAACAGCATTGTTTTAATCCTTTCCTCTGTCCTCTTCTTCCCGCATCTGACTGCAAATCAGCACAGCTCACAGGCTTGAGCGTCTGCTTTGCTTTCTAATCAAGAAAGCCAAAAGAGATAACACATCTCCAGCTGCATTAATTCTACCACAACACACCAACATATTGTACATGATGCTTGTACCCTTTTGGAAAATTCAAGTTTGTGTTCAATACTTTTAATTTCTTCAAAATTATATTAACGTTCCTAATACTGATACTTTACTTCAAGACAGATTAAAATGTTTATAAAATTTTATATGATGTTCCTTATCTTGAGGCTGATTTGAATTCATGTGTATCATGTGTTGTTTACTGCAGGGAAAAGGCCAACTAACTACCTTCAGGTTTTCTGTCTTCTCCCTTACTGGGCCTCTTCAACCCCCACCCCCTGTTCTTACACACAAATGCACCAAATCTCTCCCCGTCTTCCTCTCTCTGTTACACACACACACATACACACTCGCACACATTCCTATTCGCTCGGCTGAGACGGTATGTGAACAAACCACAGGCAGGGAGAGGTAGAGAAGGCTAGGCATCCGCTCTTACTGATTATTGCAGAGGAGAAGAGGAGAGAAGAGGCTGCTGCCAGCTCCTCTCACAATGACCTGAGCACGCACACACGCAAACACACACACACACAGACATGCATGTACACATCTAATACACATCACACAGAAAGAGAAACAATAAATCTTTCCGCTGCCTGCTGCATTACTGTATGTTCAAATGCAGGTAACAGAGCATGTATGTTGTCTCTCTCTCTGTCTCTCTCTCACACACACATACAATCACATATTAACTTACAGATAAATGATTAGTAGAGTAGTAATGTAACATGCATAAATGCTTATTCACTCTCAAACATATCTCTCCGTCCTCTTAAACCCCATTTCTAACACCCCTGTGTTTATGGAGCAACACACACTCCCATGTAAACCACTGAAAGCTTCCATATACTGTACATGGTACACAATGCCATTACTGTATATATGGTGGTATATGCTGCCATGCCAACAAATGCTGAGCACACAAAATGTGTGTATTTTCAACAATCCGCTTTTTCATTTTCTGTTTTGTGTGTGATGCTAAGAGTGACATTAGAAAATTGTAGTAAACTCTTTTTACATAAAGATACGTCATTATGAGACAAAACATAGACTATTTTGAGTTTCTTAAGAGTGGCACAAAATGAAGAATACCACTTAAAAGGCAGCACAGAGGCTGTTTGACATCGGAAATCAGGAAAAGATTAATAAACTTGTTCTGTAACACATTTGATAAATTACGTGTGAAGCCTGATGCATTGCACACAGTACAGTATATCAGGTTGTCTCAAAACCTTGGATCAGTAACCACTGCCTGGTTTCTGTTAATTGTTTTTCTTTTACCTCTATACTTGTGAGGACCCTCACTTATTTAAAAGCATCCATTCGCTATAAACCTAACCTAAATCTACATCTTTAAAAAATTGAAATTAAAATATCATCACTTCCACAGTCTAGAAATTGTTCCTAACAAAAACGATGTACTCGATAAAGTACAGTGCTTTGACATACAGTATTTCTCCTGTCGCTGGCTGAGTACTTTCATGTAAAATAGACTTTATGTTCGCCCAAGCATTTATGTCTCCTAATAAAAAGCAGCTTCAGACAGCTTCTCCCTCCATCCACTACCCTGATCAGAAAGTGAAACCAGAGCTTTTTCTCTGGAGGCTTCGCTGGAGCTCCTCTGTAGCTGTACAGTATGTGCTGTGTGCCAAAATCAAAGGTCCCTCATCCCACAGACACAAGAATCTGTCTATCGTCTGTTTAACTGTCTCTTCTGACCTCTTACTTGTTTTTTATCTCTATTTTTAATCTATTTTTCCCCTGTCTGTTGACAAAAACTCTAGATACAGTCAGTTTGGTTTTCAGAGAGGAGGGCGAGAAAGACTTTCTTGCCGGGAGAAAACTGATGTGGAAAAATGTTTAATTAAAGAGTTAAATGTCTAGTGTCATGTGCAGCTCTGTGTGGCTGGAGCTAGACTTTGTTCAAGGTAATGTGGCTCACAAAGAAAAAGCTCTGCTCATTGCTTTCATGTCGTCCATGCATGCTGCCATTCGTATGTATATTTTGGACGGAACATTTTGTATTGTTGGTAGGTTTTTCAGCTCCCTAATCTTCTTTCTTTTTCTTTCTCTCTACTCCACACCACCTCACCCAAGCCATCACAAAATCTTTGCAAATTCTCCACACTGCCTTTTAGCGTGATATCTTTTTTCCTTTGTGTGAAAGATATTAACCCAACCCTCTGTCCTCCTCCTCCTCCTTTGTCGTTATTTTTCTTTCTTGCTTCTTAATTTCTCTTTCTTTTGCTTCTCTAAAGCGTCTTTTATCGTGAGCCCTGTTCTTCTTTAATTAGCAGTCCAGAAAGCAGTGACATTTAGGTGAACTGCTCCTGGAGTTTCTTTCCCTATTTCCCTATTCTAGTCCCTATCAGTAGAGCTGCAGACACCTTCACACCTTGGCTCCAGACTGGGTCAGCATATGCCCTCTGTCACCATTCATAATTCTCATATCAGCCAGCAATAAAACTTCATATCTTCATATCTTTATATCAACGATTCCTGCCTTTTAATAATACGGGAAATTGCTGGTCTAGGTAGCTGCTTGCAATGAATATTCTGGCTCAACATCAGTGAGATTCATTAAATCAGAAGAAATAAAAGAGGCGAGGAAAAAATCTCGTTAACAGTTGTTTTATGAAAATATTAAATTTGTCATCTACAAGTGACAGCGATGTTCATTTCTCTAGGTACGCTTTGTCTTTCTCTGTCTTTTTTGCTATCTCATGTGTACTCAAAAACACTCAAATACACACTCTGGCAAGGGCAGCACAGTGATGATGAGTGTACTGGAGCCTCTAATGACCACAGAACATTTCCCCTCCCATTGCTAAGTCTTCTCATGAGGGCAACGTGGAGTCTGAACCTACTATATGTGTGTGTTAAGCACATGCACACATGCTGATATTAACGGACACAGCTCCTGACTGATCTGTTTAAAGACACACCAGCCCCTCTGATTACTGTCTCCATAGCTAGCCATAAATAATGAGATTTAGTTCAATTAGGATCCTCTTGAGGTGTAAAACAAGTAGAGAGTCTACAGTTAGCCGCTAGTAATCCATACAGCTCCTACTCGGCCTGCTAGTGGATTACAATCCCCAGCCCACTGTTTATCCTTTACGTAAACTAGCTGCTGTGTTCAGGGCCCAGCCTGCTGAGAGGAGCCGAACAGAAGCAGATGCCTCCTCGCCCGATAATATCTGATCTCTTAGCTACTTGACAAACAACAGGACACACCGGCTTCCACCTTCCCCCAATACCATCACCATCATCGTATCACCATTCATCTTTCAGCTCTTCCTGTGGGTCTCTATCTTCACTTCTCACACATGGGGACTGGAAGTTCAAGTCAATCTCAGTCATATCTACTTGGTGTTGTGGGACCCTCCTTACACAGTGGGTAGTGGGCCACACGTGTTTAACACCACAAAGGATGTCTCTCACGTGAAAAAAGACGTTTAAAATCAAAAGCCACTGTGAAAGATATTATCTACTTTTCTAAAAATATTTAGATCATTAATATTGTTTAAGGACTCAGATCCCAAAAATTGCATCAAGCTGTCCTCTTCTATGCTGGAGATGGAGATGTAATATTAATGTTGTAAAACGTCCATTTGTACAACTTGAGCATCCTTGACATAAAAATGACAGCTTTGATGGTCTGCAGCAGAGATGAGACACTTGATACAAACTGACTAGGGTAACCTGACTTATTTTCTGCAGATCAGTGTTGACTTTTGATGACGTTGACATCAATCATCATGGCCAAATCAAATTTACAAGAGCCTGCCCACGTCTGATGCAGTTTGATATTCCAACAATGCTCGGTTCAATTCAACCATGTTTGGTGCCCACTTAAAGTCAGCACTGTTTTGTTCATTGCCAATGTCAAAGTCGACTTAATAATCCAGGATAAGCAGAAATACTCAGTGTGCAATACAGAAAATCCATGTCTTCAGATAAAGTAAGGTAATTCAGTAGACAAAATATCAGATGACTTATGATAATGCCACAATGATGATAGAAGTGCAGACATGGCATCTACTGAATCATCATGCAATTCCACAAATCGGTTGCCGGTCGAACCAGTGTGCTACTCACACCTTGCTGTTAGTGATTGACAGCTACGAGCCTTCACAGGTGAAAAGCGGCTGAGAAGTTGGAGAACACTTTATCCAATGCGTGACAGAAACTGTAGTTTTGCAGATGGAGACTGGAATGTCTCCCAGAGAGGTGTGGTCTGTCTGTCTGAATGTCTGTTGGTCTTTTGGACATGCATTTTATGGTGTGTTGGTGAAGCCGACACAGATATGGTTGCACTCCCCTTGGTATAGCCAGGTCCCATTGCTGACAGCAGGTTTTATTTGATGTGGACGTCCTGTGTTGGGTTTCACTGCTGGCTTCAACATATGATCTCCATTATGACCAGAGGAGGAACACACGCGGGTGGATGACTGGTGACTTAGGGCAGACAGGCGAGAGCAAGGGATGGAAGAAGCGATGGAGAGAAGCCAATAGGTGGAGACTTCTGTGGAGGGTGGGAGAAATGCAGACTCAAATAGATCAGGTGGACAAGACAAGAAGAGAACATGGGGAATGAAATGGAGGAAACAAATTAAATAAGATGCAAAGGAAAAACTGAGTAAAGTGAATGGGATTTGGTGTTTCTGTAATACAAACCAGTGTAGCAGCAGCAAAGATTTGACTCCTTCATATTTAACCTGCAGCCAACCCTGTGCCACACAACGCACATCCGTCTTTATTGCATCAGAATAAACAGAACACTACAGATTTTTGAACAGAGGACTTTTTTGTTTGTCCACAGTTTGACTTGCTTAATGAAGCAATTAAATCGCAACATTAGAATATGTAAACACAGCATCCAATGCAGTAATTTTTATATATGAGAAGAGAATAGCTGGGTGAAAATAAATGATTGTTTTTATTAAAATTACTTTAATTTAATACTATTATGAGCTTACAAATGCACATCTTTTTAGTTATTAGTACTTCCCTGCACACTTCCTCTGATGCAGGATTCAGTGGCACACTCTTTACAGCATGAGTCCATATATATCATATAAAACTAAAAAAATATATAGACCTTAGTCTTAATCGAACTCTCACCATATTTCAAGTGTCACTATAAACTTTATGAACCACAATCAGTTCCACAATAGTGAAAACGAGGCGGAGGTAATGCATTACTTGCAATCAGAAATGAAATGAAAACAACTGCTAGATCAGGCTACAAAATGCTAATCTGATACAGGATGTACTATGGTTCATGAAACTTAATTATATGTTGGCACAATACTTGGATGTTGCTTAACTAAGTGCCTCTAAGCACTGGAATGTGTTCAACTAATAGATTCAGGGTGTTAGATGGCATTTGTTTAAAGTGAGAAGAATTAATTACACAGAAAGTCTTACAGAGCACCTGCTGCGAAAGGTCAAATGAAAAAATGACTTAAATATGGCAAACAGAGGTTTTATTAATTCTGTTGAAGGATGTCTAATAAGTCAGAGTACAGAAAAAGTGCTGCACAACATTGCGATGCATTTTTCCCATACTAAGTGGAGTGATAATTGACACAAATGAAGCCTGCCATGACAGTAATATAGCTTAAGCAAAACAGTATTAGCATCAGTAACACTTGCAATCACTTTTGACAATTAGGGACTCAAACTGCACACAAACAATATTTTGCATGACCTTCAGGGGCCCGAAATTGTATTCAAACAGCAAAAATAATTGTACATGATTATGAGTTCATGTACATCATGCAACTTTGAAAACAGTCTGCTCTTATTATCTCACCCATATAGGACTGCACTGGAAATGCAATTCTTCAATAACGGGAGTAAGTTTATGGTATATACCCTCGCATCTTCCCTTATGTTGATAATAACTTGGGCCAACTCTAGCCCCAACGTGTTTAATAATTTGACGGAGGAGGGGTAAAAATCATATTTATTGGATTTAAATGTTTTGGGGGCCTCTTTCTCCGTCAATTTGAGCGTGCACACCATTCTATAATTCCTTCTTATCGGCCAGAGGCTTTAGTTATTTACTTTAAAATGGACTAATTTCTTATTCCAGCGGAGGGCGGACCAGCCGCTGACTCGAACAGCTGCTTCATGACCCAAAAAACTGTCAGTCTTTCCCTGGAATAAATTGTGGACTGTTCCATTTCTCAGCGCGGGGGTGGCGGCACCTGGGAGAAAGCGCGAAGTCTCTTGTAAATGTGTCGTCAGGTCCTTTGAACAAAATAAGTACTATTACGGATACCTTATAAGACGGCTGGGTTTGTCTTTGTGACATTCAGTGAGATTTCGACCCGGACAGCACACGTTGTTTCCTACCGATCACCCCCGTCTGCAAAAGCACAGATTCGTGTAGGCTCATAGTAGAATCAATTCACAGAGAGGGCAGCTTGAAACCGGCCGCTCATGCCTGTGCTCTTAGTTTGGAGAGAGTGGCGTGTCGGGCAGCTTGGAGTTTAATAGTCCGGGTTGCATCCGTGCTGTATGTACATGTCTGTCTTCCCATGTGTACGTGCATGGCTGCTACAGCTGAGAGGGGCTCAATGTGCTCGGAATTCTGATTTTACTTGATGTTAAAACTCCGATTGAGTCTTTGTTTTAGGCGAAGCGAAGTTTTATGACAGATGTCATGGTGAAATAAAGTCAGTGCTCCAACCAGGTCCGCTGTGGTGGATGTCTTGATGTTTCCCTCTTTCTCTGTGTGTGTGTCTGTGTGTGCGTGCGTGAGTAAAACAAAGCGGCTGACAGTGGTGAAGGGCTTGTGAGCCCCCCCCCCCCCCCCCCAAAAAAAAAAAAAACACAAAAACTTCCCCGTGTCAAAGCAGATCTGACACAGAAACACATTCATTTTGACACTTGTCACACACTGTTGGAGTGACTCAGATGGCTGCAAAGTTGGCAGGTTTTCCGCCCAGATACCTCTGAGCACAAAGAAACGGGGGTAAGAACCGGTCTACAAGCAACAGCTACAAGACTCATATTTTAACAATTGTCAAATCAGGCTAATAGTTAAACATTAACGGGTAAAATCAGCTGTTTCTTAAATAAAGAATGAGCCTAACATTTCAGTGTTAGGTGAAAAAAAACGTATCCAGTTACAGTATAATTTAGCTTTGTTGCATAATATTAATGTTTTTAAAGGCCAATTTACACATTTAGCTTCAACAACATCCCTGCCTGATTTAACTCATCATCTCCGGGTCACTTCCTTGCTCAAGGTATAGAGAGCTATATTACACTTTAAACGTTTTTCTCTGAGTGTGATATTGAAGATAAATTATTCACAAATAAACACTACAATAGATTGCCCATTCAGCCCCCCTGATGAACTCCCCTCCGTTCCTTACTGTCTCTAACTGTCGCCCATCTCATTATTCTGTTCATTTCCACAGTCTCACACACACACACACACTGAGCAGCATGTGTAGATCTATGTGTGTGTGTGTGTCAGTAGTGGTGGCTTGTTTAATGCACTGCAGGTTGGCTCCTGCAGCAGGTCTGGCCAGATAAGAGCAGCACACAGCTTTCTGCTGGGAGGGAGAGACAGACAGAGAGAGAGAGAGAGAGAGAGAGAGAGAGAGGAACATTGCCTCTTTACTTTCATAAACCATTAAATTGTAATAATGGGGCCACCAGCGCTCAAACCTGGAACCATAGTGCCCCCTGTGGGCCACAGGGCCCTTTCTACTGGATGTGTACCCTTGCTGAATGAGGCACTCATGACAATTATTTGGGGTTAATTAGCCAAAGGATGCAACAACTATTTTTGTTTGCAATGAAGCACAGAAAAATGCTTGTGGATATTTTGTCAGCGTTGCCTCTGGAAAGGCAAAGTTGTTTTTATCCACCTCACGAGTAGAGAGGGGTTGACACTCTATACAATTACACACACATTTCATGTGAATGATTATTATTTCCTCATTGAGGTTTGTTTGTATCCATTGTCTTGCAATTAATGTTACAGTTTTACAAAGGGACTTAACTTTTATTGCTCACAATTATTACTGGAAGCTTGGAGAAAGATTTGAAACAGCATTTGGATCTTCTAGACAAATCTGGACTCATATATTAATATAAAAAATGTCATTGCTATGAGCAGCTGTGCTGTAGGATGGAAACCTCAGAGTCAGTAAATGGATCCCCCTGGATCTGGAGGTACAGGAAAGCTGGGTTCAAAGTACAGAGTTCTCATCAGTTCATAAATGTCAGCTTGTGTGACGTGTGCTGTGGGACCCTGAGGCTACGAGGACCATGAAATCTCAGATTATCTTTCGAAGGGATTCTATCTTTTGCGACAACAGAGCCCATTTGCATTAAACGAGTCCAAAAGTACAATTTGTTCTTGCTCCTTTGATTTTTCTTCCGCCACCCTTTCTACACACAAATGCAGGATCTATTTTTATCCAGATCAGGTTAAGACACATACAAACACAAGACCCCAAAGCTTTGTCTTACTCTCTCTTTCTCCCTCTAGTTTGCTATCAATGGGAGCCCAGCTGCTGCCAAATTCATTCACTGTGCACAGCGAAGGCCAGCCCGGTCAAGTTACTGAAGTGGCTCTACAGTGAGCAATTTTTCTCTCTTTACCTAAAGTGTATGAATGTATGGCAGACAAATCCAAGCTCAGATCCAGCCTGCAACTCCTGAATGAGGGAGGGAGAAGGAAATCCAGACCCAAATTTGCAACCATTATCCACACAAAAGTTTGGAGAATTCATAGGTATAAGATGAGTCATCAAAATAAAAGCTAAATATATTATTGTTCTAAAGGTCAGTAGGGCAGTTCCCCAGAATCCTTTTTGTACAGTAGGCAGATTTCTTTCAACTTTCCCCTTGACCATTTTTTCTGATTCCTTTCACTTGACTAAGGCTGTGTAATATCAGCCATCATCTGTATGCAGACACTTCACAGTTAAAGGAGGAATTCAGGGCTCCCCTCATACACCTGTAATGACCTGCGGCAGCACAGTTTCCACACATTTTCTCTGCCAAATAGCACAGGTGTAATGTAACCTCTTGAAGACGAGCTTTGCTCCTTTGATTATGTGTCAGAGCTGACAACATGTAGACGTGTTTAGATATTTCATTCTGTGTGTCTGTCATTTACACAGCCAACCAGCATGTTATGCTAATTGGACACATCCACTGGAAGCTGTGTTGTCTTGACCTTGTTTTATGGTGTTTTATCATGTTTCGTTTTTTTTTCTTCTCTCCAAATTTTCCTCACAATAGAATTGTCTATCAAGAAATATGACATAAAGCAGCAATTATTTATATGTCAATAAATCAAATTTCAGTGATCCAATACGACAACATAAATATCATTGTAGATGCAATGAATCTTAGATTATGGATTTAAGTAAAATGTGTAAAAAGCAGTGAGCACTCAGCTTATTCTAAAATTTATGCATTTTTTTTTGTCTTCTCTAGATGAACACTGGTACAGGTAGACTCATCACTTACTCTCTCTGCAGTTGTTGCAGCTGCAGCAACATTTGCCTCCGCTTGATGTTACAGCTCCCGCCTGTCATGCTTTTTGCCATTTTTCTTCCCTTTATAAATAAAGCTCAATTTATATTGTGGAGTAAATGTCAGCCATTCTTTTCCTTGACTATTTTGTCTACCTCAGCTTTTTCTTGTTATGGTACACAGCAGTTTCCACATGGCTGTGTCTTTTTTAAGATAAGAAAACCTTCTTACTCTCCTATACTGGAATAATGACGCATACACAGTAATGGTTATAAAAATCTTTGCTTAAGCTCAGGTGAACTCAAAACAAGGATGAGCAGATGGTGTATTATGCAAGTTGCATAATACTTTGATAAACTTTTCATTGAACCTGTTAAACTCTGCTGCCACCTAGTGACTTGGAATAACTAACACATAAGAAACATTAGACTGGGAAAACGGGAAAACAGGAAAACGGGAAAAAGTGAGAGACAAATATATTTGATGAGATTCCAATAATTAAAACTAACGGTGCTGAATAGAGTTTTGAAGCTACATGTTTTTTAATAAACTGAATGAACTTTACACATTTTTTTTTGTCACCATCAATATCACAATGTTGCAGCATTAAGCCATATTTATTCTAGATGTACCCTTTTTGTTTCCATTCACCCCTGATCTTAATCCCATCAAACACTGATGGGATGAACAGGAAAGCAGACTGTGAGCAACATACGTGTATGAACTCAATAATGTTTTTGTTGATGATTGGCCGAGAGATTCCACACTTTCCTAAAAAAAACCTTCGAAGAGCAGTCGAATCTGTTGCAGAGGCAGGTTTATACCAGTATTTACGGAAATCACATATATAGAACAATCACATATGAGAGAAGTATTCAGGTGTCCTATACTTTGGGGCATGGAGCAGATATTAAACAATGAACATACCCATACTCACTGAAACAAATGCACACAGTTTCAGGGTAAAATGGGAACTGTCACTTTTTAAAATGAAACACATCTCTTATGGATTTACAATGAAAACACTTTATTTATCATGTTGTAAGTACCATCTGATTGGAAATAAACAGACCAGTAAAAAGGAAACAATACAGTTTGAAATTCATATCATATTCTTTGCTTTACCTTCAGTTTGAACCAGCACAGATATTGATTCAATGGCTTTTTGATGAAGGGTCTTTCCTGTAAATCATTAGGATATTGTCACTCATTGTTACACTTTCTATTCAATGATTACATTAAATATGAACACAAAAAAATAATCACAAGTCTACAGTAGAGTTGTGCCATACTGGCCTGGCGGGCAGTAAAGATCAACTATCAAAGCGTCATTTGCATGCACGGTTTATTGTCTACACAGCTCGGATTAAAAGAGATTATTACAGGACATCAAAAACACTGAGAGGAAAATGGAAAATCTTCTCTAAAACTGTGCAACTCTGTTCAATAACAAAAGTCTATGTTAAAAGCTTTGCAATACACATTGTTACAGAGGTTATCCTGCAGTATGTGCTCCTAGGACATACAAAATAGTCAGCTATTAGAAAGCACATGGTACATTTAACAGCTAAGATCTGTTTAAGTGATATAAGAGCATTATATGACAAGAATACAGTAATAGGTGCAAATATTCGTTCTCTACACGTCCTGTTCCAGTCTGCGTTACAGTATATTTTACATACAGAGCAAATACATGTGTCTGATGAAGTAACTGTACATGGCACTTCATAACACTATTTAACAGGTAACCTGCGGATGATTCTGAATAAATAGAGAGGAAAATAAATTAAGGATGATTAAGTTTTTTCTCATTCTAAGACATCCACTTTGAATCCAGTTCAAGTTTTGATATCACCAGTTGTTTAATTTTGTTGCTTATACCCTAAAATGAACGTGGTCTTTTGCATCCAAACGCACAGAAACAAAAAGAAGAAAAAAGAATCAAATGTAGTTTTTTGAGCCTTCATTAGTCTGAACTCACCAGTGAATTATTTAACACTGTGAGGAAGGGAATGGAGGTTTCTAGCCCCCTTTTGAAGATGATGTAATTGTAATCTCATAATGCTGACTGTGTAAACAAACAGTGTGTTTCCTGCAGAGTGCTATCAAAATATTTTGCTCACATTTAATTCATCTTTCTTTCCTCTCTCTCACACTTTTTTTTTACAACTTTTCCTTCACTCTCAGCAAGACATGAATTAATCCAAACTTCCTGTGAGAATGAGGAAAATTAAGTCTCAAGTGAACCTCAACATTTGTCTTCTTTCGCTCACACTAGACATGAAAATTGATATGAAAGCTCTCAGCTGTAATCCATCCTCTCTGCTTGTCTCCAGCGTGGCCCTGAGACAAGAGCACTATCTTATCAATGAGCAATGAGCCGGTCATTAAGGATAATCTGAGGATGGATTTAAGATATCTGGACTGTACAAGGAAATGAAATGTATGACAGGCATAGCTAACTGAAAATAACCTGTCTGATTAATTAACACAAGCTAGTTGTTTTATTAAGGTTGGTTCAAAGACAGGAGGGTGCCAAAAATATGGTTTTAAAAATTCTGCTGAGTGGCCAGAGAAACAAGAGAGCATCTCTCCCACTGTTTCTTTCTAATCTAAACACAAGTTTTGTTGAGGTCAACTTTTACTGGCAGCGGGCCCGCCTCCTGGCTCTCCTCTGACTGTTTCATGGGGACAGCAATCACAGGACTCAGGTGGTATGGGTTGACTTTGTGAGCATTATCCAGAAACTCTTTGTCTCCATTGATGCTCAGCTGAAAATATGCAGACAATCAAAAAAGTGACAAAAGTAAGAAAACCTGCAGTACTTTCCTCCAACTCAGTTAGATGTGGCTGCATGGGACAATAAAGTCAGTATCACCAAACTGGGAATAAAACGATGAAAGAAAAGCATGATGATTTCACAGATTTGTGTTTTGTGCTCATCTGTATTGCCTGAACTAAGACACTGTAAAACATTGCAATATACTTCAGCAGACTTATCACTCTGGCAGCATTCAAACCACATCAGATGTGGGGTGCGTGACCATGGTTTGAATATGCATGTCACAAATTAGAGACTGCAGATGAAAAACACCTTCAGATGACTGTAAAAGATTTAATCACTTGAAAAGAACCGCCATAACACAGCGTGCACACAGCTGTGGATGAGAAATGCTGGGGAGAAGCAAATAATTCGCATGCTCCGGTTTCCTGGCTTCACTACCAAACTCATAATAAAAGTGGAAACTAATAAAAGGACTGTGTAATTTTGGAGAGACGTGTACCTCCACCAAATTAAGAGATGGAAATATAGCAAAACATGGAAGCACCTGGACAGACCAGGCTTTTTATCATTGCAGCACATGTACAAGTACAGATAGAACTTTGCATTTGCAATTGAACTTTAGCTCATGAAGTTACTCTCAGTTTCTCTTCTATGTGCATGTATGTCCATTAGTGCATCTGTGAGTGTACCTGTGTTTTGATGTGCTGCTCTGGTGCAGTGACGAGGCTGGCACAGCTGAGCCACAACATAACCATGATGGACAGGAAGAGACAGGCAGCTAAAATCCACCGTGGAAGGCCGGAACGCCTGGAGAACGCAAGTGGAGAGGAAAGAGACAACAGGACGGAGTGATGAATTGAGAGAGATGGAACAAAAGAAATGCAGCTGAAGTCCTTAAATGCAGCAGACCTGCCATGAATGTTATTACGTGTGTACGATGCATCATACAAATTCATAAAGTTTTAGATGTATAATATAAATTCCTCTACAAAAGCATTAAACAAATCTTAAGTGTTAGAGACACAGAACTTCACAGCATTAGTTAACAAGGTAAGGCAGCTGAAAGTGGAGATGCCAAATAAAACAATAATATTTTAACTCTGACAGCAATCAGAACAGACGTGATGTTTAACATGATGGATTAACTATCTTAAGCGAGTTTCTGCAAAATGGTTTTCTTACTGACAATAAAGTGCCTGTGGGGAAAGATATCAGAAGATAAAACTGTGCTTTGCAAAACGACCAGCAGTGATGTGGAGCATATTTCAAAAAAACAAAAAACAAAGCTGCTTTCATTTAACTCTTTCACTCCCAGCAGGAGAACTCTGGCCTAACCTCGACATGCAGCCCAGGAAGTCGTGTTCAGCTGTGGAGTCATCTATGTGCTGGACAGGGTGCTTCCCTTTGCCTCCTGCTCTGGGTGCTCCCTTCTCTCCATGTCCCCTCACACCTGTAAAAAACATGCGGAAAAATAGGATTTCAGTTAGATGCTACTTTGGACTCACTCATTAGGGAATTTTACAAGCGTTTTCTTAGTGTTGTACTAAATCACCATCAAAGAATCAACACAAAATTTGATGATTTTATTTACAACTTAAGAAAGAAAGAAATATGGATAAACTAAACTAAATTAAATAAATAAGTAATTAGAGTTGACAGAAAAACTCTCATGAATCAGATCTACCAGAAAACTTGACCTCATGAAAAGGTACCATCTGTCAGTGAGAATGTGCAGACTGTTGACCTACTGCATATACAGAGGCTGATTACCATCCGTGTGTCGTGTGTATGAATGTTCTTACCGTGAGGTCTTTGGGTGTGAAAGTGAATCTGAGGCCAGGGTTTGTCAGCCACGTTGGATCGAGGAGCCTGCAGGTCAGACAGAGAGTAATCCATCTCTGGCTGGCTCTGAGGAAAACAACACAACAAAACAGGAAACATAGTTCAGTTTAAAACTGTGATACTTCCGCACAGAGAAAACACATAAATATTACAACACATCACCAGAGTTAAATCAAATGGAGTAAATGGGAGAAGAAGTTCCAGAACATATGTTTTTGGACAGTTAGACCAGTTGGACAGTTCCATAAATATATTTCACATAGTTCTTCCCAAACTGAAACAAGAAAAGAAAGTGTCCTGATACTTTGATTTTAATTTTACATTTCCAAATGTAACACAGCTTAGCTTTAAACATTAAAGAAACGTGTTACATATATTCGCTTTGATTGATTATATCTAGTGATATTATCTGCCCATTAACAATGAATAAGGAGCTACTACAACGTGATTAGCTTAGCACAATAAATGACTTTAAAGTTAAACGTGAAACGTACAGATTCAGCAAGCAAACAATTACCAAGCTAACTAGTGACCATCAGAGGTGTTAATAATCATCGTTAAAAAAACTGAAGATAAAGGTACATTCAATTATGCAGTAGATTCATATGTTAGAACCATGTGAATCTGAACTAATAATTAACGTGTGTTTCATTTGTTTTATAATACAACTTGACAACTAAACTTTAAAAAAAAGGATTAACATACAAAGTAAATATTAAGTCCAAGAAGAAAAGAATCCATGGTTTCCATCATTTTTGCCCATGTTGTCTAAGTTTTTTGTCCCACTCAAATCTTTTAAATAAAACCTTGTGAACTAGGACAGCATATCTGTGTGTGTGTGTGTGTGTGTGTGTGTGTGTGTGTGTGTGTGTGTGTGTGTGTGTGTGTGTGTGTGTGTTTGTGTGTTTGTGAAGCAGCACAGCATATCTGTACTGCATCTACACAGAGCTTGGTCAGCCGACTGGCTGTTGTGTGTGTTATTGTGTGCTCAGTGTTTCTGGTTCCCCTGGAGAACTAATTAAAAGGGGATTTTGGTTCCCCACTGCTGACCTTCCCTGCACTTCAACAGCAGCTGTAGCCAGTTGTAACAACACAATTGCTGCCCTCAGCAGCAACGCACACATATTTAGAACAGTACAGTATCCTACTGCAGTAGTGTCAGCCTCCCAGTATTTATTGATTGTGACACTTAACCGGATCAATGAACTTTGAAACCTCTTGCTGTGTCTCACACTATAATGTGGAACCAGCAAAATTCATTCACAGTTCCATTTATTCTAATTAATTCACACAGAAAATGATTGATCGGTTTACCACTGACTGATTTAAATCCTGCCCAGCCCAACAAAACACTGCAGCAAACTGTAAGTGACTGTGGATAGACAGAGGTTTAATTTGGTCCCCAAAACATTTAAAATCCTCTAAACTTCTGCTGTTGAAAAGTTTTTCTTTTAAATAACCAGCTTTATTGCCACTTGCAAGCAATGTGTGTTCTGACAGAGACCATTGAAACCAGATGCAGCACCAGTGTAAAGTTTGTGGAACGATGAGGGTAAATGTTAGGGGAAAGCTTCTCATTGGCTGCTGACTGAACAGATCTAACTATCAGTACGAGTGGAGTCTGATCTGCATCTGTCATGCATTATGAGAGGGAGCACAAAAGGTGCTCTCACTTACAGAGGGCAGGAAGAGGGAGAAAGAAATAGGGGTCTGAGAGTTCAGAAGCATCTCCGCCATAAAGAGGATTTAAAGCAGAGGAATGGAGGAAACAATTAGACAGAATGGTATGTTCTGTCTGTTTCCGCTGTGCAGGTCAAAAAATTATTATGAAAGAACTTTGGCTGACCCTCAAAATTGCAAACACCGCTAGTCTGGGCCTACATAGATCATACTAATTTATAAGTCATATGTATATTTTGATTCCTAAAATGAGAGAGGAGCGTTACTGTCTGCACACTGTTTTAAGTACAAATTACATGAATCTCCCAAAAATAAAAACAAGAACCTTAGAGGGTAAAAACAAAACTGTGGGCAAACCTAAACATTTTTGTATACCTACTGTATGTCTTCAAGAAGCATTGTGTGTGTGTGTGAGCACAGGAAGCTGCGTAGTAATATGTCTTTAAACATTAAAACATATACTGGTGATGGTTTAGTGTTTTTTTCAACAAGTTCAAAAAGGATTTATCGCCTGATATATCTTATATACTGCACTGTTGTCCGCTGCACTCTGGTTTACACGAACCGTCATCAACACATGCAATAGTGTCATTACCCTGTACGGTAAACCATCCAGCTGCCATTTAACTTCATTAGCACAAGAAATGCTCAATATTCACTGTGGAAAACATTTTCCAACAAAATGCAGTATTTACTCCGGTAAGTATATAAAATATATCCAATTTTGTAATAGATTTGTAAAGATTTATTGAACCCACAGGCGTAAGAGTGGGTGTCAGAAGCTGAGCATGTCAGAAAACTCTGAGATGTCAATTAAGGGATTGATGATTTTGGTCGTTTCATAAAATTTGTTGAAAATATGCAAATTAGCAGCCTTATCCTATAAAACCAACACAGACCATAATAAATAAGTTGTAAACTTGCTAAGCATTAAATGTGCATCATATATGCACACTGTCATGGTCCCGCTTAAGGCGCATCCGTCTCTTGAGCCTGAATGATTAAACTAAACAGAGAAAACCCTCCACTTCTGTGTAGTATCATACATCAAAGTCAAACTTTTGTCATATTGCAGGTGTGCTCTGTTCCAATCAGCATTTTTGTTTGTTTAAACGCCAGTTGGGCAGGATGACTAATGCAATTGTCAACAAGAAATGGGGTAGGGCCTTCTCTCTTTGTATTCATCCGTGCACCATGCACCATTTGATCTGCAGGCCAGCTCACTAACACCCCACAGCTCAGTTGATGAAGTCTTTAATCAAGCCACTTTTCTTCCAAACATCCTCATTCGGTCGAAACATCATGGGCTAAGTTGTGAAAATAAAATGGATGTGACCAGAGGCGAATGACTGAAGAAAAAAGGGCTTTTTTACCAGCATTTCCTCAAAATTACAAGTTTTCTTTATTTTTCCTCCACTGGGCATTCATGACCTAAAACTGACTTACTCCACCCTTTTAATTTGAATTAAATGCTGCCACTGATTGATTACTGGTAGCTGCCTGAGGCTAGACACAAACAAGTTATTCTCACAATACAAACGGAGGTACTGTATATAGGCGGTGGGCTCGTTATATAGATATTCACATCATTTGTATATTAGGCAGTTCTAGTTGTTTTCCCCCTTCAGTTGTCTCTCAACTTAGCTGGACTTTTTCTGTTGTTTTAACACGCGGAGACTCAATCTGTCAAGTTGGTGGCGGTTTGCCAGTTGCCCACTAAACACAGGCCTGATATTCTTCTCACAGCCCCATGGAGCCTGACTTCCCCTCGCTGCTGCAGGCCGCATGTCGCTGCCATAAAGAGCAAACATCCATCACCAGGTCTGAAAGAAATGTCGGTAATTTCATTTTCTGTGGCTGCTACATCTCTTTAAATGAGATGGAGCCTCAGAGTCCAGCCTGCAAGCAAATTTTTATTCCTAATAGCAAATTTCAGCATACAGAAGAGTCTTTTATACAGAAGCCCTTCTGTATGGGTTACGGTACATAAATACTATAATTTCCCACAGAGCCCTTTAATTGCAGCTGCTATTATTCTAACAGGAAAAGCGGTGACAGAAATGTAGGTTTCTGACCAGCTTTTGAAATTTGGAGGATGTGATTGTGTAGACTGGTGGTTAGAGAAACCAAATCTTATTATAACTTTAATGTATAGGTGGTGTACTGCATTTACTTTAGCAGGAACACACTCAGCAAGTACATACTTCTGCCATGACAGAACAAACCTCTAAATTAGCTTTTAGCTTCTTCTGTGATAAAAAGTGTGAGGAAATGTTTTCTTTGTGTCTGGATTCAGATCTGACTAAAACAAAAAATCTAAATAACAGATAATTGTGGTAGACAAATGCGCCAGATCTTGTCACCAAACAACCAGCGGTGAAACTCCTGTTGCTAGGAAATTGTGGGTCAGCACTAAAATGCAATTACTGTTTCTTTTTGCTGTTCCACGAAATTTCATCAAATCTTTAAACTGTTTTTTAGATATCCTGCTAACTAACAAACACACAGACAAACAGGACTTTGCCTTGTTGTAGATAGTTAAGACATGACATGAATAATGAGTCTGTCAGGTCCATTCAGTTCATTTTTGTAAATTCTGGACATAACTTCTGAATATTTTTATTTGTCACAGTGAGAACCTTTTCCTTGAGCATGGTCCAGCCTGTGTTAAATGTTGCAGTGGGTTTGTATCCTGAGGTGAGTCCCCCACAGCTAGTCTGGCCAGTTATGAAATATGCATGGTGCTGGGGGCACTGACATATTTTGAATAAACATTTATAAACAATTAAAGTGCTGAAAAAACAAAACAAAAAGGGAACATTAGCGGTCCTCTCAATTCAAACCCGTTTTCCATCCTGCTGTGTGCCCTTGTTCACTCAACCTTCACTGATGCACTGACAATAAAATGGCCCGTGAGATGTGCTGGCAGTGACCCAAGTTCTACGGCACCACATCGGAGAGGATATCATTTGCTATCTTAACAAGAAGCAGAGGTTAGCTCAACCAATAATCTCTAAAGGTGTAATAGCTTGCATTTAACCTACAATTAAAAACATCCAAGCGTAGAAATCATTGCAGATATTAATTTTATAGTTTTGCACCATCATGGCTCAGTGGTCATATATATGATATAAGGACGGATGCTTTTTAAGTTGCCTGTATTTTGCAGTAAAGCTTATAAACACAGTTGCTAAAACAATATTAAAATTATGAATAACAACTCATTCTGAATCATGAAACATATAAGGACTGTGGCATAAAGGCTGCAGAAAAATGTATAGAGTGTACCCAAACCTCCATGATGTCATCAGGTGTATTCAGTGTTTCTCTTTGTATTTGTCTACTAATAAGTTTTGGTTTTGGTGTGAAAGTAGGATACAGAAAAAAACAGGAGGAGGTTTGTCACTTTGTGAACGTGTAAACAAAGGACTTTTAGTGTGTGTGTTTCTGTGCTGCATTTCCCAAAGATAATTTCTCTAATTTATTGCAGCTGCTCACTTCACTTCACTTACATGTATATATATATATTTTTGTTACAAACTGCTGCTAGAATCACAGCAGTCATTTTGTAAAAAAAACAAAAAAAAACAACTCTTAGAATATTTAAGCTAAAACACAAAAATGAATTGAAACAAAAAAATGCTGACTGTCCAGGACTTCCATTTAGTGTAGTCTTACCTGGAAAACAACGACTTTGCCATCGTCAGCCTGAAGGTAGAAGGTCCACGTAGAGGAGATGAAGCTCTGGGCAGAGCTGACAATGTCATTACACCAACTGGAAACAGCCTCCATCACAGAGGGGGGCTTAGGGCGGAGAGTCATGGCCTTCAGCTGCAGAAGAGAGTGCAGGAAAGTCTGTTACTTGGGGATGTATATGCTCTTTAGAATGTATTTTAGTTTTAATAGGCCTTTATGGTTGCATTCACTGTAAGTATGTGTACAGCCTTTGACTGCAGAGTGGCCTTTCTCACCTTCCTCTTCTTGATCTCAGGCTCAGAGGGTTGGCTGGCACAGCCAGTGCTGCAGGCCTCCTGTTCCAGCAGTTTAATATATGCCTCCTGGCAGGCTGGAAAGACATAAAGAGGGAGAGAGGGACAGTTGTAAAGCATGAAAGAAAGACACATGATGTTAAAAAAGGAAGACAACAAGAGGGAGTTGAGAGTGCAAATGGAGGAGGAATAAAAGGAAGAAGATGCACAAAAGAGAGTGGGCACAGAGTACTAGTCAGTTCAGTAACAGAGAAGAAGAAATAAAGTGGTGCAGGCTTTTTATGTGTGAAGAATGATAAAGATTCTTGGAAGATGTTGTATTTGGAGACAAATCATCCACATTGGCATTATTGAAAGAGGGGCTAGTGCTGTCTGGACAGCAAATCACAACATTGATTTCCACTACAGTCGTTCAAACAGAGCGATGAGCCTCAAACACCCAGATAATACCCACTGAGTCTGCAGCTTTCAGGAAAAAGAGCCAGGTTTAACAGAGCCGTTGTGTTTAACGCGTTAATGCACCACTAATAGAAGTCTCTATGCTTTTATGTCAAAAGCCTGAAATCTTTACTTTCTTATCTTTTAGGAGGGTTCAGTCTACTTTCACAACTTGCTCTGACAGAACTTCAAGGCCTTAGTAGCTTCAACTTTGGCCTCGGCCTGCTCAACCGGACCATCAAACCCATGCAAACAAACAGTACAACAGTCTGATCACCACACTGACTCACCTCCCTGACACTCCTCCCTGCTGGTGTTGAATCCGGCATTGCCATTGACGAACTGGCAGATGGAGTAGAGGCGACAGCCACGGTGACAGGCACTCATTATGGAGTCCTACCAGTCAGACAGGGACAAGAGGGGGGACACAAAATTAGAGATGCCTCCTGCACTCTTGGGTAAAGTCTACAAAACCTTGTTAGGAAATATGACAAAGATAGGTTATGGCATTTCTTAATGACGTGGTGCAGCTGATGTATTACAGCCTGTCATAAACAGTTTGAGGAAGCTTTCAGTGTCTATAAAAGAAAACCAATGATAATGAGACACTCGTATAAAACTTGTGTCGCAAAATGAGCAGGTGAGAGAGGAAGATGCACTTCACAACACTGTAAAGTGTTCTTCCTCTTGTCGTAATGCCTCCATTCTCGTTGCTAAGAAAACAAACAGCGCCCTCTCGTGACCTCTGTGGGAACAGGAAAGACAAAGAGATTCCCTGAGCACGAACGCTTTATTACAGCCTTGTCTCTGTCATCGTCTTTACTGCGTTTCCCTGTTTGTGCACGAGCAGCAAAACACACTCAAACGACTGCGCATTCAACATCTCTCAGCTTACAGTCAAGTAATAAGCCGGGTGTGCACGTTCAGTCACAATCTTCAACCCAGGTGAATGTGATTCGCTTTGCAGGATGCTCTGCCCTGCAGGATGTCTGAACCACACCTGAAGGCTGAGGAGGAGGCGGAGATGGTGGGAGGAAAAAAACAGGCCTCGTCATCCAGGATAAGCTCTACACCTCAGAAACATTTGAGATCAGTGTGGCCTTGTCTGAGCAAGACGATGTTGTGTAAACTGTGAATGAAGGATGATTGTTTCATGGTCACAGTCTCGCTGACCACTCATAGTCTGCATTCCGCGTGGACTGGCGAGTCTTAATTGCGCATTAAGAAATTACTGGCGCAGTTTAGTGCGTCTAGCTGCTCCTTGATATGAGCTTGAATGCACTACTTGAACGAGTCTTAAAGGTGCAGAGGAAAATGAGCCGCATCCGCACTCAGGCCCAACCGTGTGCTGTAGCATCCAGAAGGATGCAGCGGAAAATCGGAGGCAGCATGGTACCAGTTATTACGCACAGACATGAACTGATTTGTTTTTCTGATTTTCTCTCTCTCTCTCTCTCTCTCTCTCTCTCTCACACACACACACACACACACACACACATATATATATATATATATATATTGGCCTGTTTATTGTGTTATTATGCGCTTCGTTACAGGCGCTGAAATGCTGGATGTAGTTGTAAAGTCCCTGCTGATAACGCGCTTATTGCAGAGATAACTTACCTTACAGAAAACAGGAATAACTTACTTTAGCAGGGCTTTTGTTTTTGATGGTGAGCTGGCATTGTTTTTTGCAGTAATTGATGTCGCCCAGTTGGTTGTCAAACAGATCCGAGGACGCCGCCACGAGCCCAGCAAGAAATACGGAGAGCAGGGCCGATAAGCCGCACATCCTGCCGCCGAGCAGCAGCATCTCAAACTCTGGGGAGAGGAACGGAGAGTCGATCTTCAGCCAGCACTGAGCTCCCTTTGTGGCGGCGTTGCTGGTGCGGATGCTGCTGCTGCCTCAGCCCGGGTCCTGTGTGCTCCGCTGTTCTGCTTCTGCTCGTGGCGTCACGCGCATCATCATTATCATCATCACGCACATGCAGCCCCCCAAACACTTACACACACACACAACCCTGCAGAGCAGCCTCTACTGCAGTGCAAATAATGGGGCAGTAATGACTGTGATTTACATGGAGCAGAGAGTTGGAAAGCTGTGGGAGGCAGATGTCCTGTACAGCACAGAGCAGATGGGTGGTGGGCTCAGTATCGACAGTTTCCAATTAAAGGCACAATTATCAGTTTAATGTCGAGATCCTGCTGAGGGCAAATAACTGATAAAAACTGTAAAGTCAGTTTATATTTTAAGCCAGAAAAATAGTGAATGAATCATTAAAATATATAATATTAATTATTTATTATATTATAATGCATTGTTTAACTAAATGCATTTTTTACCCTTGCTCATGTATTTTTGGTTTGTAAAGCTATTTTTGTTCACTCATCATAATTAGGGGTTACCTTCCCTAAACTTACAACTTTGTTCGACTGTCTGAACTTTTGTCTTTTGTGACACAACGACTCTCGTGTAAAGATTCAGTTTATACAGCAAGTGGAAATTGGATTGAAGGCGTCACCACCTCGCCTCACCTGAAGCTTAGCTGTGGTTACAAGCAAATAAATAAATAAATAAAATAATTGTGTCTGTGTCTGTGAAGGGGTGTGTCTGGAAGTGGACAAATTGAGGCGCACTAATGATTTGTGACTTGTGTAGGAAAACTAGGGAGGAGCAAACAGCATGAACCAGAGTGTTGCAGCATAGCGGAGCCACTCTGGAGGTAAAAACTCCGTGTTTCGTCTGAGAGCCTGAGGTCTGTGTTTCACCGGAGAACAGCCGCTGGACAGTGGATTTGCGCCGTCGCCTCTCTGCTTCTTCTCGCGTCTTCGAAAATAGAGGAAATAGCTGACATAACTATGTTTTCCTCCAAGTTTCTTCTTCTCCTCTTTGTTCCACGCGTGTTGTTCTCCTCCACACGTAAGTACCAAACTTTTGAAAGATTGACAGACGCTCAAAGTTACCTCGGCCGCAGAAGAAGAGAGGTGCAGAGTGATCTGTTTGTTATACGGAGGCTCCACACCAACAAAAACAGATTATGATTTATGTATATGGTGTTTTTAATCACTCCACCTATAATAATTAAAAACCACAACAATCCACTTGGCTCCTTATTGAAATGGTTTTCTAGAGAAGAAGCCAAGTCAAATTATTATTATTATGGATGATCACAGTGTTTGTAATTTTCGTCACACTGTATATCAAAATCAATAGGTTAACTTTATGGTAAAATAACCAGATGCTGATGTCTCTTCGTCCAGTGGTGTAAATTAACGAACCAATAAAATCAATACATTGATGCAAAGACTAACATGTGCACCCTGTACTGCAGTGAACAAAAATATCTCGGGAAAATTTAAAGAGACCCTGTTTGACAAACTGTGACAGGCAACATCCTCATTACACCATTTCACTGTGTATATCACGATGCAGTCAAACTTTAATGTTCCCAGAAAACCTGGCTATTATTTAAAAAAAGTTTGAAAAAACTTACAGTACTGTGAACAACTAATGCTGTAGTGTTAACAGAATTGTTTAAAAAATATATCAACTTAACATCTAATTGTCATGTTTCCTACTTAAATAAATCCAGATGCAATGACAACAGCAGATAATACGTGAGTAATCATTAGATGTGATTGTGTGCCTAATGATGATGCCTAGTGATGGTGATGAAGCTGATGAGATAAACTGAACTAAACAGTGCTATTCAGAATTACTGTGTGAATGCAATGCAACAAAGATTACATTCAGAGTCATCAGTAAGGAAAGACTGAGCAATTCCTTTGCAAGCAGCTTCTTTACCTTTGGTGGAAAAAAAGACATGTTAATTATTCTTATGTATTTTGTACTTCACTAATTGAATCGTGCTCACTGAAGCACAGAGGTTAATTCATGACCTTTTTACCTAGGTATAGTTTTCATCTCAGTGCACTGGTTTTTGTTTTAGATGCCACTAAATCCAACAAGGCTGGAACCAGCGTGGTTTGACATATGTTAGAAAGCTTTACAACCGCCCACCTGCAGCATGGTTAATAACACTCTACACATTAACTCTCATATCTCTGTGAAGAAGGAGCCCAGTGGTAACATTCAAACACACACTGCAGGGTTTTTCTTGTGAGCATCAATCACAGAGGTAAGCTTTAAGACTAAGAGGGGTCACAGTATGGAAAACCATTCAAGGATTTTACCAACAAAGCAAGGTGACCTTTCTGAGTGATCCTACTGGGACTCCATAAATCCACTTGATTATGGGGTCATAAATATGTGCTGAGCTCCTGCTCTGTTGTGGTGCAGTGCTGCTGCAGAAGCACTGCTCACACTCTGTCTTCATAGGGTGGGCAAGAAAATTTGACTCTAATGATTTGGTGGTTATTGCAGTTTCACCTCCAGCTTTACAGGTAATATGTTTAACACCTAAACAAATAAGACTGCACAAGAAAAATGTTCGTTAATGTAGCAGAGACTAATCAATATAAGTGAGGAAGAGAGGAAGCTAGGAACCTAAAATATATGAATAAAACTGCAGTGTGGTGTTGTTGCAAAAAGTACTGTTGTGTTGAGTGAAACAATTTTGTTAATAGCGGCTTAAGAAATATGTTTACTCTGTGTAAACATGGTAGATTGTGGGCAAGAGATCAAAATTGTATTAAAAGGAGTGGATGTTTTTTTTTTTTTTTGGTATTGATCAAAGTAACCAATCAGGAAAGGTGTAAAATCACAGAAACAAACATAACATAAATTTATTATTTTCAATAATAACTACAGTCGTAAAATTAAATAAAACCTAATTGACGTTTTGATAATTGAAATATGTATAACTTTAATTTGTTTGAGTGTTGTATTTTTAGGTGAAAACAAGCAGTTTGAGGGCATCACATTAAGGTCCTCAAACTTATGATGGGCAGTAACTGATTGTTAAAAGATAATGAATAATCAATTCCAACCCTAAATGAACCCAGGCACCTCATATCTGAACCGCTTATCACATTATGTTTCGCTGAGGTGCCGGAGCATGTCCCAGCTGTCCGTTGGCTAGAAACAGGGTACACCGGGGACAGATTGCCAGTCTCCACGCAGGGCTGATGTATCGTACAGATGGACTGTTCACGTTCACACTGGGGGGCAATTTAGAGTCACCAGTCAACCTGCAGACACAGGGAGAACCACACAGAGATGGGATTGTTAAATATGTCTAAATCAAGACCAATGGACTCATAAAATGTTTAACAGAATGGATGCTTAACTGAAGGAAAAAAGTTAAGGACCACGAGACAAGAGGTTGAAATTGTGTGTGTTTGCGTGTTCATCACCCAGATGTAGCAGTGATCTCCCCTCAGGATCCCATCCTTCGTATCGGCTCCAGCCTGACAGCCACGTGCACGCTGAGCCCTGAGCTTGGCTTCCACGCCAGCACCCGTTACTGGACCCTGAATGGCATGCGTCTGTCCAGCACCACCTACAGCGTGACATCCTCTGACGCCCTGAGTGTCACCCTTCACAAACTCAACGGCTCCCAGCAGCAGTCTGGAGACAACCTGGTGTGTCACAGAGCAGATGGACACGTCCTGGCTGGTTCTTGTCTTTATGTGGGCAGTAAGTGGAGGTTTTTCTATCTGTGCAGAGGAGTTTGGAGATGTCTCATTGTTATGCTGCACCTGGCTGGCAGGCTGGTACAGGGCTTAAAAGAGCTGATAGTGTGTATATGGAATGTATGATAAATAATGAAAAGATTTTTAAAGTCGCAGCATTTCACAAGCCCTGTGTCAACAAAGCTGGATTGACCGTGGTTTTGAAAAAGTAAAAACTAAGTACGAGATGGATGAGCTGCAAACTCTTCACCGGACCGTGGATTTTATAAACAAGGGTTGCATCAAAATATCAGTACATGTTGGCTGATCTGCTCTTAAAAGCATAAGGACTTAACACATTTTAAGACTGTTTTAGACAATTTTGGTTTTGTATTTTTCTTAGTATAAATATACAATACAGTGTACAGTATGTATATTTATATTGGTTTATGACACTCCTGACATATAATATGACTTTAGTTAATTGTGTGCGTGCGTGTGTGTGTGTGTGTGTGTATCCTTCTATATTAACTATTAGATTTTAGGTCATTTTATGGAGTTAGCTAAAATGAAGATAAGTAATTTGATTTCTATTAATTTAATACCAGTTATGCAACTTTATACAGAGTCATTATCAATAACATCCGAGCTCCATCATGGAAAAAAGGTCCTATTGTTTCTCTACTTAAAGAACCTTGGTTAAAATGGTATGAAACCTTGTTCACAGACAGTGTGTGGTATAAACTTGATTTTCATCTCTGGTTCTGCATAAAAGGCTTTCTGATTATAATCTGTCTGTAATGCTTTCAAGCCTGTTGTATAACTAATCTGTAGTAACTGCTTGATGGAGCGACTGCTTCGCATGAACTGAGCTTCGTCTGGTTTTCTGTCTGTTAAATTTCACGATTGAGGTCATGCTGCGTCTCAGTCAAAATGACAAAATAGTCATATTATTCATTTTTACTTTGCGTTTAATTGCATTTGATTTCCGCCTGTGGACAGGCAAGTATTTGTTTTTTTTTAAATGTGGCTTTTAAAACATGGTTTTCTTAATAATTTTTTCCATCAGTGCCTCCAGAAAAGCCGGTCAATTTAACATGTTGGTCCAGAGACTCCAAGGACTTGAGCTGCAAGTGGAGTCCGGGGGGTGGGGGTGAAACCCACATCCGAACCAAATACACCCTCAAGTATAAATTGAGGTGAGCGCCTCAGACCTGCTGCAGATCTCAGGTGATCACCTCATCCCCAGCACTCAGGTAGACTAGCAATAAATGTACATCCAGTGTGTGAGACAGTTTTATATCTGTATACGTGCTACTCTTGATTTCTGCAGCGTGTTTTATTGCTTCTGTACTGTGTGTTCAGAATAGTCCAGAACAAGACTTAGAGTTTATTTTGTACAAAGTGCTTGTGTTTGTGTCCAGGTGGTATGGGAGAGAGAAGGAGTGTGAAAATCATGGCACATGGAAGCAGCGTTACTCCTGCTACATCCCTCGCAACCTTGCCCTCTTCACGCCGTATGAAATCTGGGTGGAAGCGACCAATCAGCTGGGCTCAGCCACCTCTGACATCACCACCCTAGACATCCTTGATGTAGGTGAGTAAGGAAAGGCTGAAGGTGTACTTTAACTCCAGGAGGTTAATTAACACCACATGTTTCCTCTCCTGTCCTTTACTTTCCTTAAATTACATCCTGTTCCATCTTTTTATTTCCTCTCCTTCTCTTTCCTGTTCATGTGTCTTTATTCCCTTTACTTTTCCTTTATGCTCCTCCTGTCCTGTTCTGTCCTCTCTTAAGTTTGAAGATTACAGCATCTGTCTAACACATGCCTCTGGGAGAAGAGGGGATTTATATTTATTGCTGTGCGTTGCCACCACTGTTACGCCAATCAATAATCTGTTTTGTTGTAAAACGTAATCACACAGCAGATGCCTGTCAGGTAATGGCTTCACTGGTTTCTCCATTAGAAACTTAGTTTATGATGTATCAGCAGAAGCAGGTATTAGTATTAGTATTAGTATCCTTAGTATTTTGTCAGCCCAAACAGTACAGCCAGGCCTCATGGCCTCTGGTGAATGGCACATTTTGAAAGCAGTGTTTATTGTGCGTGACTTGGCATCCTCTCCCCTCCATTCAGCCTCACCACACATTGAGGAGCCTATAACATGGAGGCTGAGAGTGAGTCGGTGGAGAAGGACAAGCGATGCAAAATGCATGATGCATTGCACAGCCTCAATAAGCCAAAACAATAATCTCAGAATATTTGTTCTGGTTGGGTTTCTTGTCCCCCTCAAGCCGAATGTGATAAATAAAGTATGTCCGCTGACTAACGGCGTCACACACACCAGCAGTGAAGGATGTCTTAAGGCAGAGGGAACAAACAGGGAAGACTTTTACAAGACATTTAGGAAAGTTCCTTCCTTTCTCTGCTTCCTTTATCTTTCCTTCCATCTTTGTCTCTTTTAAAGGCCTTGATTTGTTTGCAGACTTTATTGCACTAGGTCAAATTTTTTCTTTAATACTGACTGGGAGATACAACTTGCTTTCAACAAGTACACACCGATTTTGACCAAAGCCAGTTATTGCAGGTGAGGAGCAGGTAAAATATTCACTGTGGGTCTCACCTCTCTCTGGAGGTCACTCCTGTCTCCTTGCTCCACACACTGTACATCTGCTACATACTAGCTTTTCAAGGCTTGTCCTTGTCCACTCAGTGACCACAGACCCTCCTGCCAACGTGCAGGTGAGTCGTGTTGGCAACCTTAACGACCAGCTGACAGTCCGCTGGGGAAGCCCCCTCGAGCTCAAGGACGTCCTGTTTCAGGCCAAATATCAGATCCGCTACAGAGTGGAGGACAGCGCTGAATGGAAGGTGGTCCACACACTGAAACACACAAACCTGCAGACCTTTCCACACATGCTCTTCTGTAGCTATAACACCTCTGTGGCTGTGGGGAAAGGTTTTAGGTGCAACACTGACTGACTATTTAAATAATGAACATTAAAAGAAGACATCGGCTGCATCATCAGCCTCTTGTTTCTACTTTGATTATTAAACAAATCTAATCTAAACTTTTGAATCAATTGTGCAGAAGTTAGGCTTTTAGCTGTGTGCATGTACAGAATCTCTGAATTCTGGCTTCACTGAATTGGTGATTAAAAAATTATATTTTATTAATTTATATTTATTCAAAGCCATTTTATCATGACTGCATAAAAACAGAACAAAGTTCGAAACGAATGTCCTAATTAAATGTCCTCTGTACCAGACCATTATAAAAAAACAGAGACAAAAGATGCAGCAAATACTTCTGCTCAGTATTTTCTGTATTTTTTTAAATTTCATCATTTGTCATTTTGTGTCAGGTGGTGGATGACGTTGGCAACCAGACATCCTGTCGTCTTGCAGGCCTCAGGCCTAGGACAGTATATTTTGTCCAAGTGAGGTGCAACCCAGTGGGGATCTATGGCTCCCGAAAGGCCGGCATCTGGAGTGCCTGGAGTCACCCGACCGCTGCCTCCACACCCGGTAACGGTGAGTACGCTACACGAGGCAACAAAAAAGGAAAATAACAAACAGCAAGCAGTGTTTTGATATTTGGATGGTGAGTGAAATAAAATATTTTACATTCTGTGTTTTATGCGAATTCAAGAGAAAATGTTTGAAAGTATAACTGAAATCTTTTCAAATCTTGCCTCTTTTCTTAAATAGTTTTTTAAATGCTTCCCAAATGTCTGCGATGCCCACAGACTATTCTCCTTTCCAATAATCAACCTTACATTGTCAATTACAGACAGAAAAACATTGTCCTTATCCCTGAATCAACATCCTGAACAAGCAGATCCAAACCGCATGTGACCCTGTAGAAACCAAACATCAATAGGCTAGATACCTTGATAGAGATCTCCCAGCAGATGATTAGAGGGAACTACAAAGAGCCGGGGGGGACATTTGATAGATTTTTGTCGTTGGCTTTAAAGATCGATGAAGTTAAAATGCGGGTTGTCTGTCAGCAGCATAAGAAAAACCCTAAAAAGGTTGAGTGGAAGCAGGTTTGTGAGCAGATAATGAGTTACATAGGTTATGTGATTTCTTTTTTTTTACTCCACTGAGGGAGGAAGTTGTTATCAGGCTCTGTTGTTTGCCATAAAGAATTGATTATGGCAGAAACATGACCTCCATGTACTGTATGGTATATACTAAATACCATAAACATTAAACTGAAAAACATTTCTCAGTAAAACTGTACCTCATTTTACTGTACATAAAATGTTTGGAAATTAAATAATGTAATCATAAATGTTCACAGAGGAACTGTTATTTAGAAACTAGTCAAATCACACAGATTTTGTAACTTTTTTGTAAAAGAAAGTTCAGATTTCTCACTATTTTTGGCATTTGTAGTTTAAACAAGTATGACATTCTTATTATAGGTGTACGGCCATGTTAGCTAGTGTTACAGAGAGGTCTAGGATCTCAAAAAGCAAACAGTTATGACTTTTAAAACATATAAAAGAATATTTAAATATTAGCATAAATCAAAGGAAAAAAAAAATTACTTGCATCTCCACAACATATTTTATAATACACAGAAAAGTGCATATTTGACATTTACACCTAAAAAAAAAGTTGACTTATTGAATTCATAGCTCTTAAGAAGTGACAAGAAAGTTTGAACATGTTAATTACATTGATTGTGCAACACACTCCTGGTAAACAGCTTGTGAGTCCTCTTCTGTATACACGACCTTGTACTAACACGTGTCCTCATTATAACCCTGACATTGTCTCATACTCCCTCCTCTATTTCACCTCCTGCTTACGTCACCCTCTCTTTTCCCTTTGTCTCTCACGTCGTCCTCCTCACCCCACCTCCCTCCCTACTCCACCCTTCTTTCATCTCCCAGAGCGGCTGCAGAGTGGCTCGTGTGATCCTAAGCCTGGGGAGCAGAACTCCACCCAGCGACGGGAACTCAAGCAGTTCTTTGGGTGGGTCCGCAAGCATCCATATGGCTGCAGTGGCATGTCAATCAAACTGTACGATCAGTGGAGGGTGTGGCTGCAGAAATCACACAAAACACGCAACCAGGTTGGTAAGCACAATCTCTGTTTATTACCTCTGCTGAGCCAGTGCTAAATTCACACGCAAGGTCAAGACTGTACTGATGTCCTGAACTGAGTTTCTGACCCCATCTTTGTTATACCATATGGTTACTAACACAAACAGTCCGGCTCTGTGAAGTTTCAGTCTGTACTTTATGATCAGGTAAAATGTGCGGTTTGGCTTTAAAGGCCCAGAAGAGGGAGAATAAAAGCAGATATGCTCTCAGTCATGCACTCTGAGTTTATTACATATTTTAACGATGTAGACTTCTGATCTTCAGTCGATGACCACAACAAAAAGAAGTGAACATGTAAATGTAATTAACAGCCCACTATAATGTGTTCCTTTTGTGTTTTGTTTTGTCTTGGCATGAGAAACCTGTTTCACAAAAATAACTCGGGCCAAATGGCACAAAAAGCCCCAGCATCTTAAGTGTGTTTATGTGACTTTGTGAAGAGTTCAGATCACAGTCTCTGCTGCTCAGTCCTTGAACTTACAGAAACCATCTCTCTACCTTGCTCAATTAGCTCAGTGGTCTCCAGTTTTTAATTTTTTTTTTTAAATAGGCCACACGCTGTCATCTGAATAATGTCTCTGTTCACAAACTGTGACAGGTTCCCATTGATTACCTTGGGATAAAAGTCGGAAGGGGGATGGGAGTAACACACAGTGACTAAGAAAGACTGGGGGGCAAAGAAAGGGAAAAGTGGCAGCCAGACGAAGCAATTATCAGGAGGATTAGAAATGACATGGTTGTTTCCCACTGAATTATCTCAGTCTGAACCATCTGCTTTTGTCTTTTCAGATTCTACAAGACGATAATTCATAAGACCAATGTGGTGTTAATTCAAGAATAGCATTGACATATACTGACAGATAACTAGCCCTGAGGGTCCCAGCTGTGTGAAAGGTCCAACACCCTGGCTGAGGCAAACTGCACTGTTTGGTCATACGACCTTAACGAGGATTTAGAGGACCCAGATGGAAGCTGAAGTGAGACAATGCAGCAGTTTTCTGCTATTCCTGCTGTCCAAATTTGTCTTTGCACAAACACTGATATATAGGCTCTCAGTAAATGCACTTTTAGTCTCTAAATAATGTGTGGAAAATTATATTATGAAATAAATGAATTTTAAGATTTGCATTTACTCTTATCCAAAACGACTTACAAGTAAAAAACACACACCGGAGGCAACTTGGGGTTCAGTGCCCTGCCCAAAGACACTTCCAAATCAGGAGGAACCATGAGTCAAACCAATGACCATGTGGTTTGTCTTTAACTGCTCTGACAACTGCCATCCAATAACAAAGGAATTTGGAAGAATACTAACAGACCTATGACCCATGGCAAGAAAATGTGCTTAGGATGCTTAATTATTTTATTAGGTCCAATCAAATCAGTAATTTATCAATGTCTCCAATATCTTCCCACCAGTTAGTATTGGTCATTGCACTATTAGCCTACAAATGAGATGTGTAAAGACCACTGACATTGTTTTAAGGTATTTTAAGTTAGATGCTGTTGATTTGATGACTTATTAATTTCCTATTAACTAAAGCCAGTTGTATTTAAGCATTTAACTGTATATTTAACAAAAAGGTGAATTGTCTATAACATTACTTCCTGTGGTTAAGTCTGACATACTGTCAGAGCAGAAAATACTTTGGATAATGTCTTTTTTTTTGAAAGATAAAATGAATTGGGTAAACAAAGACAGCTGGATTAGCTTTTTACAATAACAAGTGAAGCATTTACACACAATTTTATTACAAATGAGCATTTTTTGTTGAGCCATTGAACAAATGGCAACACAGAAACACAATGTGAAAAGTCCCCTGGGATGAATAAGACTGCAGCAGCATGCAGGGTGGAGCCAGTGGGTGATCAATAAATTCAGCTGGGGAGATGGAAGTTGCAGCAGGGCTGAGTCAATCTATCGGCCTCTCGCATTGTCTGGTGATGTGAGAGGATGGCAGCCGGTCAGTTACCCTCCTCAGAGTCATACTTAAAGTCCTGCATGATCTCACTCAGAGCCTGTTTGTTCTTGATGATTCTAAACAAGGAAAGAACACAGACACACATTTGTATGGAAACTACAGTTTTACAGTATTTATGAATGTCAGTTTTTTTCACAACTCACTAAACCTGCAGTAGTAATAAAGGACAGGCACAGAGTCACAGAGTGACACAGGAAGCACCTGAGCTCCTGAACAGGTTAGTGAGTGAGGGAACAAGTCAGCGGGGAGCTAACGCAGTAAATGGAAAGGGAGGTAATAGCTGCTCTTACTCGTGCTTTATCTCCTGAATCTTTTCTTGACAGTCTTCGTCCTCCGGGTGATCCTGGGCCCGCTGCCTGGCCAGCTGCAGCTTGGCTGTCTGTTGAGAAGGCGCATCAGATAAGATTTATGCAAACCATTCATCAGCAGAGGATGAAACGGAGACAGAGGATGGACTCTGAGATAATAGGAGCCTTATAACATTACTGGCAGATAGGAAGTTGAGTTAACAATTTAGAGGAGTGTAAAACTTTATACAAAAGAGCTATACATCACCTCTGAACAGCAGATGTATGAGATGAGAGCTTTTCAAGAATGTGAAGCAGTAACATTTTAAAACCAGTCAAACTCAAACTTTCTCCGTAAAGCCATGATGAAAATCAGAGCCACACTAGAGCTTATATTTTTTTCACTGACAAAGCACTGCACAACAGTGCAGCATTACTGAATGATTTAAAGTGAACTGAATTAGAGTTTGAAAAAATATTACCTATGTACAGTTTCTCTTTTAGTGGCACACTGTACCTATTACACATTTATGAGAGCTGCCAGCATAGAAACAATGGCTGAACCTTTAACATGTCAATGGCAAAACCTACTTTTATTATGAAATGTTATGTGTAAGAACTCTGCCTCTCTGTGGTAAAACAGAGGAAGTACATCAAACATTTAACATAAAATAGTCTGTACTACATTCATTTTTGAGTGCTTAAGTACTTAGTTTTGGCAGGAAAAGTGGATGTTACTTTTTTAGTAAAATGATTATTAATCAGTATTAACATTTAACAAGACAGTAAAAATTACAGTAAATTGCAAATTAAAAGGTACAAATTAAATTTATCATCATACATATTTAGTTTATTGTTGAATTTGACAGTTTTCATTAGTTAATTTTATTCTAAAAACCTGTCTATATATCACCTTCATTTTCTATATCCAGTAAAAACAGTGCATGTTAATATGTGTATAATATCTGAAAAATATGTGTCTGAGCAGATAGAACATCAGGCCCACTGCTATGTCATGTTACATAAAGCAATATCATACATACACTCCCCTCCAAAAGCATTGGAACAGTGAGGACAATTCCATTACTTTTCCTGTAGACTGAAAACATTTGGGTTTAACATCAAAATATGTATTTGTAATGCAAGCCAGTGTCTTCTTGTGCCAGTCCCATGTCTGGATAAATGCAGAGGGTTGTGGCAGGAAGGGCATCCGACGTAAAACACATGCCAAATCAAACATGCGAATCGTGACAAAGACTTCCATACCGGATTGTTCTGGGCCCGGGTTAACAACGACCGCCACTGGTGCTGTTGACCTACAGGGTGCCGGTGGAAATTGGACAACTGTTGGTCGAAGACGAAGAAGAAGAGGAGGAAGGTGTGTTCGTAGGCAGAGAGAAGAGGAAAGCTAACAATGTAGGACTGACAGTAGGGACTTTGAATGTTGGTACTATGACAGGGAAGGCTAGAGAGTTGATCGACATGATGCAGAGAAGGAAGGTGGACATACTGTGTGTCCAGGAGACCAGGTGGAAAGGTAGCAAGGCTAGAAGCTTAGGAGCAGGGTTCAAGTTGTTCTACCATGGTTAAGATAGGAAGAGAAATGGAGTAGGAGTTATACTGAAAGAGGATTTTGTGAGGAATGTTCTAGAGGTGAAAAGAGTATCAGACAGGTTGATGAGTCTGAAGCTGGAAGTTGAAGGGGTGATGTTCAATGTTGTGAGTGGTTATGCCCCACAGATAGGATGTGAGTTAGAAGAGAAGGAGAAATTCTGGAGTGAGTTAGATGAAGTGATGCAGAGCATCCCCAGAGGTGAGAGAGTTGTCATTGGTGCAGATTTCAATGGGCATGTAGGTGAAGGGAACAGAGGTGATGAGACTGTTATGGGCAGGTTTGGTGTTCAGGACAGGAATGCAGAAGGTCAGATGGTGGTTGACTTTGCAAAGAGGATGGAAATGGCTGAAATAAACACTTTCTTTCAGAAGAGGCAGGAACATAGGGTGACGTACAAGAGCGGAGGCAGAAGCACCCAGGTAGACTGCATCTTGTGTAGACGCTGTAATCTAAAAGAGATCAGTGACTGTAAAGCATTGGTAGGGGAGAGTGTAGCCAGACAACACAGGATGGTGGTGTGTAAAATGATGCTGGTGGTGAGGAAGATGAAGAGGACTAAGGCAGAGCAGAGGACGAAGTGGTGGAAGTTGAAAAAGGAAGAATGTTGTGTAGTTTTCAGGGAGGAGCTGAGACAGAATCTGGGTGGTTTGGAGGTGCTTCCAGATGACTAGACTACTACAGCTAATTTGATCAGGGAGACAGGTAGGAGGGTACTCAGTGTGTCATCTGGAAAGAGGAAAGCGGACAAGGAGACTTGGTGGTGGAACGAGGAAGTTCAGGAGTGTATACAGAGAAAGAGGTTAGCTAAGAAGAAGTAGGACACTGAGAGGACTGAAGACAGGACACAGGGAGATGCAGCGTAAGGTGAAGGTAGAGGTGGCAAAGGCCAAACAAAGAGCATATGAGGACTTGTATGCTAGGTTGGACACTAAAGAGGGAGAGGTGGATTTGTACAGGTTGGCCAGACAAACAGATAGAGATGGGAAGGATGTGCAGCAGGTTAGAGTGATTAAAGATAAGGATGGAAATGTATTGACAGGTGCCAGGAGTGTGATGGGAAGATGGAAGGAGTACTTTGAAGAGTTGATGAACGAAGAAAATGAAAGGGAACGAAGAGTAGAAGAGGTGACTGGTGTGGAGCAGGAAGTAGCAAAGATTAGTAAGAGTGAAGTGAGGAGGGCGTTGAAGAGGATGAAGAGTGGAAAGGCAGTTGGTCCTGATGATATACCTGTGGAGGTATGGAAGTGTCTAGGAGAGGTGGCAGTAGAGTTTTTGACTAGTATGTTTAACAAGATCTTGGAGAGTGGGAGGATGCCAGAGGACTGGAGGAGAAGTGTACTGGTACCAATTTTTAAGAACAAGGGAGATGCGCAGAGCTGTGGCAACTACAGAGGAATAAAGCTGATGAGCCACACAATGAAGTTGTGGGAAAGAGTAGTGGAAGCTAGGCTAAGGGCAGAGGTGAGCATTTGTGAGCAGCAATATGGTTTCATGCCTAGAAAGAGTAAAACAGATGCAGTATTTGCTTTGAGGATGCTGATGGAGAAGTACAGAGAAGGTCATAGGGAGTTGCATTGTGTCTTCATAGATTTAGAAAAAGCATATGACAGGGTGCCGAGAGAGGAGCTGTGGTATTGTATGAGGACATCTGGAGTGGCAGAGAAGTATGTTAGAGTGGTGCAGGACATGTATGAGAGCTGTAAGACAGTGGTGAGGTGTGCTGTAGGTGTGACAGAGGAGTTAAAGGTGGAGGTAGGTCTGCATCCAGGATCGGCTCTGAGCCCCTTCTTGTTTGCTCTGGTGATGGAAAGACTGACAGATGAGGTTAGACAAGAATCTCCATGGACTATGATTTTTGCAGATGACATTGTGATTTGTAGTGAGAGCAGGGAGCAGGTGGAGGAAAATCTAGAGAGGTGGAGGTCTGCTCTGGAACAGAGAAATGAAGCTTAGCCGCAGTAAGACAGAATACATGTGTGTCAATGAGAGGGACCCAGGTGGAATGGTGAGGTTACAGGGAGCAGAGGTGAAGAAGGTGCAGGACTTTAAGTACTTAGGGTCAACGGTTCAGAGCAACGGTGAGTGTGGAAAAGAGGTGAAGAGGCGAGTGCAGGCAGGTTGGAACGGGTGGAGAAAAGTATCAGGTGTGTTGTGTGATAAGAGTATCAGCGAGAATGAAATGAACCAGAGATGTTGTACAGCTTAGAGACAGTGGCGATGAAGAAAAGACAGGAGACAGAGCTGGAGGTAGCAGAGCTTAAGATGTTGAGGTTCTTCTTCGAGAGTAACGAGGATGGACAGGATCAGGAATGAGTACATCAGAGGGACGGCTCATGTTAGATGTTTTGGAGATAAAGTCAGAGAGGCCAGATTGAGGTGGTTTGGACATGTTCAGAGGAGAAACTGCGAATATATCGGTAGAAGGATGCTGAGGTTGGAGCTGCCAGGCAGGAGGTCTAGAGGAAGACCAAAGAGGAGATTTATGGATGTAGTGAGGGAGGACATGAAGTTAGTTGGTGTGAGTGAAGAGGATGCAGAGGATAGAGTTAGATGGAGGCACATGATTCGCTGTGGCGACCCCTGAAAGGGAACAGCCGAAAGGAAAAGAAGAAGAAGATCAAAAGATGTATTTGAGACAACAGATCAACATTTGAGCTTTCATTTTCAGGTATTCACATGTGGATCTGATGCACAACTTAGAAGATAGCACCTTTTGATAGCTCCATTTTTCTTGTGAGCAAAAGTATTGGAACATGACTGACAGGTGTGTTTTATTGCCCAGGTGTGTCTTATGACATTATTCAAACAATAAACAGCACTGAATTGCGACGCTCCGTTTGAGATTTGGATTTTGCCTGTTCAGACTGTATTTATACTTAAGAGGTGTAACCAATACGAAAACCAGAGAGCTGTCTATGGGTGAAAACAAAGCAATTGTGAAGCTGAGAGATGAGGGAAAATCAATCAGAGCCATTTCACAAACATTGGCCATAGGCAGTACAAGCATTTAGAATGTCCTGAAGAGGAAACAAACCACTGGTAACAGACGTCGAACGGGTAGACCAAGGAAAACAACACCAGTTGACAACAGAAACATTCTGATAGCTGTTAAGTAAGACAAAAAATAGTACAGAGACTACACCAGAAAATGCAAACCACTCATTAGCATGAAGAAAGGTCTCAAAAAGTCTGGTAAGTTTTACAGACTGATGAGACAAAGTGTAACCTCCACGGAAAGGCTAAAGGTTAGAGAAAGAAAGGATCTGCTCATGATCTCAAATATACAAGTCCAGCTGTGAAACACAGTGTCATGACTGTAATGTCATGGCTTGAGCTTGCATGGCTTCTTCTGGGACAGGCTTCATAATTCTCAATGATGATGTAACACATGATGGCAGCAGCAAAATGAACTCAGAAGTTTATAGAAACAAATTGGCTGCCAATTTAAACAAAGATACAACCAAACTGTTTGGGAGATTCTTCATCATGCAGCAAAATAATACTCTAAGTCAGATCAAGATGTAAATACCAGGAAGTAAAAGCTGAAATGTTGATCTGTTGTCTCACATTCATCTTTTGATGACAAACCCAAGTGTTTTCAGTCTACAGTAAAAACAAATGAATTTGAGAGTACATTTAAAAATGTATCTCGGTCACTAGTTGTTCCCTTCTGGACTTTAGATAATATAAAAAGTGGATTTCCTACCAGTTCAAGTTTCTGCTTCTCTTTGCTCTGCAGCTTTTCAATATGTTCTGAAAGGTCTGGCCTGTCAAATTCATGGTGCAGCCTCCCTTTGATTTCCAGCACTTCCTTGGAGATGCCGCAGAAGGCCTGCGTTATCTCATGGACCAGCTGCCGGTAGTGGTCAAAGTCATAATGGGGCCCTGTCCTCAGGTAGGCCTCGTGTCCTCTGGAAGTGAGGGAAACAGCCAGAACAACAATATAAACAATAGTATACATCTATGAGGCAAACACTTTTCTCCTTGGTAATAGCTGACACATTAGTGCCATAAAAGGGACCCTACTACTACTAATAAATTTACATAAATACAGTATACATTTGTTTGTTAGGTTGCTCTAAATTAAAGAAGGTCCTCCCTGGAAAAGCCCAAAATCTCACTGTGAAAAGATGTGTGTATTGTGTTTGCAGCAACTTCACAGCAGCGTGTAGTTTAGGCCATATTTTATCACTTAGATGCAAACTTACTCTTGAAAGAGACGATACGTCTCTACTCGCTCGGACTGAAGATAGTAAAACCTCTGGATCAGGTCTTTAAAGTCTGTAGAGACCTACGGGAAGGAAGCATAAAATCATTCCTATAAATGTGCAAAGTTGGGCTTTTATTAAGGCAAGAGCCTGTGAAGGATATTTGTCGTTATATTTTAGAAATCAAATAGGCTAAATGATCTACGAACAGCTGCCAATACTGTAGCAAACAGGTTCTAATTAAATTATACCTACGTAAACAGGGTTTTTTTGAATTCCTTTCCTGCTTTCCAACAATAACGTTAGAGAGTCAAACAGTGACAAGAAGCCAATTATTCGTGTTGCCAGTAACCAGGTTAGCATTCGGCTTAGCTAGCTTAGCACATGTGTCAACGCCGAGCGACTGTTAGGTTGAATGATAATGAAGAATAAAATGCAAATTGCTAACCATCATAACATGTCCGCAAAAACAGCCACTGAGATCTCACACTTTATAAAACGGACTTCCTGCTGTGCAATTTGCTTTATTTCTGTATTTGAATCAGCAGCCTGAGTATGCTCCCAGCCGGAAGTGAGAAGGCAGAACTCTATTGGTGTTTCAAAATAAAGGCTCCGCAAAATAACCGGAAAGATTGTGCAGTGGAGTGAAATGACGGAAGTGAGTCATTCTTGTTTAATTAAAATATTTAAACACAGTTACTCTATTAACAATTTCATGTAGAATTACTGCAATGTTGGAGGGACCGTTCTTTTTGCATATTAGACTGTTTTTACCTAGTCACCAAGAGCAGACTGACTCGTAAAGAGTACAAATATAGATCAATAAATAGACCTATTCTGGATATGGTCAAATTACAACAACTATGCTGTGACCATACGGGCTAATAAACCAGGATACACTTTAAGGACCTATATAATACTGGCTACAATGTACATACTTAGTGTTGTTATTTTGCAAAAAATAAAAATAATAATAATTTTCAGGCTTAGAGCTTGCTGTATCTACATATTGTATGATTTATATATTTTAACCCAGCTGGTAGGCCTATAATTGTGCCATATACTATACTATAGCACAGTATCTTGTGTGTTTTAAACGTTAAGCGTAATAACTTTGGACTTTGGAAATCGTTTAAAGACAGTCGACATGTACTTAGCGTGTTACGTATGTATTTTGTTTTTCATAGCTCATGTCACAAATTGGAGTTGTAATCACAACATGAAAATTATGACTGACATGTACTGACATTAGGTCAATGCTTTTTTTTGAGGCGGACAGCTGACTGCACCCCTATATGCGCTTCATCCCAACTATGTACATAAAGATAGCTCACTATCAACAGACCATGTGTTTTTAATAAACATCACGTGTGAGCTAAATAAAGTGAAACTCATCTCGACAATGAGACACAAACTTCTCGTTACTTCTAATGTTTCAGCAGCATTTCTACAGCTTATCCGCCGCTGGTCTGCTTTGGCTTTTGGGGATTAGAAAGCATTATTCCAATATGGAGGAAATAGGTTGCAAAAAACTGCTAGCTTGCAGACGCGGGCGCTCCTATCCCTGTAGTCTCCCTCTGCCGTTCATTGGTCCATTCAGCATCTTCAGCACCACGCAGCTTGAACAGCGACACAGCCGTGCAGCTTCCGTCAAACGAGGATGCAACGCGGCGTACGCTCCTCTACACGGTTACTATGACAATGTTTATCTGATACGTTTTTAACCCACTGTCATTGTTTCATCAGTCTAGAACAGATGTCTACAGTCTGTGTATGTGTGTGCAGCTCGTTTTGATCGCGGACGACTTGCGTGTAACATCTAACTCTGCAAGAGGAAGCTGTTTTTCCCCATCACAGATGCTCCGACTAGCAGGTTTTATTTGTTTCACCGGTTATCTCTCATCGAGTCGACAGGCATGACGGGCTCTAGCGCTGACGCTCCGGCTACAGGCAGCAGCAACATCTCATGTACAGTGCCGCATCAACGAGCCTCGCCGCCCGACCACCGGGTCCCCCTGTCGGCGCCCGGGTGTCCGCCGGTCCCCCAACGCTTCTTGTGACATGACAGCTCGGGGAAGGAAGAAGAGGATCAAAGGTTACGGGCAGGGGTTCCTTAAGGAGAAGCCACTCGGCAACAGACGGTCTGTTCTGTTTGAGTCGAGAGAATACGATCATACCTGTAGTACTAATTCACGTGATACTTAATTAATCCCTGCAGGGTCTTTTTCTTCATGCTTGCAGCCACCAGAGAGATCAGAGTAAGGGGTCAAACACAAAGCAGCTGCCCTGGAGCCGGTTGATGTGCCTATAGGGCGGGTGCCTGCTGACAGAGGCATTGAACCTGGGTCCTGGTCTCACCGAACATATCTGTCTCCACTCACTGAAGCCTTATTGTGATTCTGATCAAGGCCTATTTCGTGGTAGCATCCACATTTGCCTTACAGTCTTATCTGATGCACGGCCTCATAGTGTTGACACTGGTCGAGTCCCAGTCAGCTGTGCCGTTCTCCAGGCCTGTCAGGCTCACTTGGCTGCTCCTGACCATCAGCTTCACCTACACAGCCATGGGCTGCATCCAGAGCATAGCCTGTAACAAGTCACGCATCAAACGGGAGAACATCGTGGTGTACGACCTGTCCGCCACCATAGACCACTGCCCGACTGTCATCGAGGAGAACTCCCCCATAGTGCTTCGATACAAGACGCCCTATTTCAAAGCCTCGGCGAGGATTGTGATGCCCCCTATTGCGCGCAATGAGACGTGGGTGGTGGGCTGGATTCAGGCGTGCACCCAGATGGAGTTCTACAACACCTACGGAGACATCGGCATGTGAGTTCACCACCTGTGTCCTCATTACACCCATGTGACGTGCTGTTAGATACTGCTTGCCCTGTAGCCTGAGCGAGGCTTTGAATTCATGCTTGCAGACTCCGTACAACAACGTGGTCACGCCTGTACATCACACTGAGTGGCAAAGAGGAGCATTTGTGCACGCAGCAGGTTAACTGTGCTCGTCAGCCTCCTTCATTCAAACGCCCACCGACAGATTCTGTTCCTGTGACTTTGGCACCTAAATAGAAAAGCTGCTATTAGAGGAGCTAAACAACAGTTGCTGCTCTCACACTCAAATGTGCCCACGGAGACACGTCCTCCCCCACATCCCCAAAACACACACACACACACACACACATACACACACACACACATTATCTAGAAGGCAAATTTGAGGGGGTGTTTAATCCTACTGTGTTTATGGAGTGGGAGGGTGTCGGGTTGAGAAGGTGGGATTTGGGTTGGGGTGTCATCAGATTGGCCATGAAAGCACAACAACATGACAAAAACTGTAGGGTACAAATAATAGATGATGATAATCCGCTAACATACTGAGCCACCGGATACCACTTACAGGCAGCTTTGTTTCATTGCAAGCCTATGTCTGTATAAGGCTTTTAAAGGATTTTAGAAACTTTTTTTGTCAAAAGAAATCACATTTTTATACTAGCTACGTGTAATAGCTATGCAGTATGCAAGCAAACTAAATGTGTAACTAATATCAATAACATAGTTACTGAGGATTGTTTACTGATGCTTCTTACAAAGGTTAATTTTCTTTAGTAATCTGTCAATTATTTACACTAAATTGAAAAAAAAAATACAAATAAAATTCACCATACTCAAAAATGATTTAATATACAACGTGATGAAAAAAAAACATGCAGAAAATCCTGACTATTGGCAAATTCAGTCTTTAGCTCAGGAAAGGTTATTTTCAGTATGAAAAACTCAAAAAATGCTATTTTTTATTGTTATTTTATTTTTTATCTCTAACACTTTGTATCCAGAAGAAGAAACCTTCAGTTTACATCAGTAAAAGTGACTGACAGAGCTTTTACAGAGCTGAAAATTTGCGGAAGTAAGCTGCGTTGCTGTAGTGACGCAGGACTGTTCTCTGGTATGTGCCTGTACGCCTCTGGGATAGAACATAGATCCAGACTTTGTCTTTCAATTGAATTACACAAAGTTACCCAAAAACCTTGTCTCTTTCCAGGTCAAGCTGGGAGCTGCCTCAGCTGCGAGAGGGCCTGGTGAGGGCCATCAGTGACTCAGACGGTGTGAGCTACCCCTGGTACGGAAACACAACCGAGACGGTCACCATAGTTGGACCCACCTCCAAGCCATCCCGCTTCATCGTCAGCATGAATGACAATTTCTACCCAAGTGTCACCTGGGCTGTACCGGTTAGTGAATCTAACACGCCCTTACTCACTAATATTAAAAGGGACCAGAGCTTCACCACCTGGCTGGTGGCGCTCAATACCACATCCAGGGAAAAGATCCTGCTCCACACTGTCAAGTGGAGAATGAGGGTTGATATCGCTGTGGATCCGTCCATGCCTCTGGGCTCCAGGGCCAGGCTCGTAGGTCGGGTGCACCAGGACCAGCCCCGGGTGCTGACCCGCATGGAGCCCGTTCCTTCTAATGCCATGGGGAGGCCCAATGCCAATGATGCCCAGGTTTTGATGTGGAGGCCAAGGAGAGGGCCTCCGCTTGTTGTCATACCACCCAAGTAGAGCACTGAGAGCATCTGATTGGCCATTTGTTATATCATATCAGAGTGGTCCACTTCTGCAGTGAAACGGCTAACACGATAATCAGATGAAAAGACAGGGGAAATAAAACAATTGAAAATGTATTAGGAGGCTGACACAAATCAGAGTAGCAGACTTTTGTGTGTAAAATCTTGAGGGGACGACTGCCTTAAATCCCCACCTCTGCCTTTGACTATTCACAAAGATTGTCAGTCCCTACTTCTGGTGAGCTGCTGGTAGGCTGGCTGCTGGGTGTTCAGGCTCTTCCTGCAGCCCAACACACCTGTGTTGTGAGTGAAGATGTAATACAAACCTGTACTGTAGCTACTCAGGCCTAGAACGAAATGATCGAGCCTGAACACAGGCCATGTTTCAAAAAGGTTCTGCAGCCTTAATGACAATCCTGGCCAGATCTGTACTGTAGAGTGTGACTACGGAAAGTGTTTGTGTCACATAGGTCCAAGGAGAATGGCATCGCTGCAGGTTTTTTTTTTTCCACAAGTGGCATGTGTTTGTGGAAATGTGTTTTCTCTAACGGAGTCCCAGGGTTGGGTCCAGGTTCGCTGCTTCGTCACACCATACTGCCTCTCACACTCACTTCACACCTTCAGAGCTACTTTGCTTTTTTACATAGCACAGAAAATGTCAGGATCACAGACTGGGCTTAGACATACGTACACACAGACATAAATTGAAGCCCTGCAGCAGTTTTTTTTTTCAATCACAAAATGCCAGTTCATCCAAGCTGCAGAGCTTCTTGCTCCCTGCCTTTTGAAAGCCAGTGATGCCTGTGTTGTTGACAGCCTTCCACAGTAAAAACATTTTGCCTTTCCCCTGTCTTTAATAATAAGAATTGTGAAGTAAGGAAGAAAGGTTGTAATACAGTGAGTCTACTCTCAGTAGCTGCAGTGTGTATTTTCAGTCAGTAGAGAACAATGATTGTAGTGAAAGAGAGCTGTATTCACACAAGGCGAATCAGATCATCCAAATTACAGAAAAATTTAACGTCTCCATCTAGACATGAAGGTGGTGGATTTTCAGTGTTAAGGTTTTAAACTATCGGTCAGGAATTTGTTTTTAGTCATCACAGCTTCGAAAAACTACATTTAACCAGGAATTAAAGTTATGCTAGTGATTCTTTAAGGTACAACAGTGCTTGGAGCTAAATGCTAATGTCAGCTCACAAACAACAATGCTAAAATGCTCATGTTTGTGAGGCACATTTACCACAATCTCTATCTATCTAATTAGCACAATGGAAATATCCGTTTTGGCAGGAGTTATGTCAGAACTTATTTGGAGCTAATGATGATCAGTAAGTTCTTCAAGTCATCCTCAGGGGGACCGTGAATATCTACAGCAAATTTCAACAATCCAGTGATGGTTGAGATTTCTTTAAAAAAAAATAATATCAACATCATAGCAAAGAAAATCTATCACTCACTCAAATCAGGATTCATCCTCTAAGGATTATGGTAATGAATATTTTACCAATATATTAAGGAACTCTGTTTACATGTTTATCTATACATTTTTATATGATAGAAGGGCTAAAATGGAAATATCTGATCTATAATATTTTAATGTACTTTTTGCTCTCCCACCACTTCCATTGCACAGAAATGGAAGCAAAAGCCTCAGATACATGAAAATCATCCCAGTCAAAACCAAAACTGCATGACGTGAGACCGCTTCAAGAAAGGACGATTTGCTTTCACTGTAATTTGAGTGACCTGATCGTTAAAAGTATCTGGTTCACACAGAGGTAGTTTTTTGTGCCATTACGCTTCAAAAATCAAAAAACCCTATGACTGAAAATGAAAACCAGAATAACAGTTACAGAATATTATGTTGAATTTTAAAACATTGCTTACTGTTTTAGAGGCTTGTAGGCTTTGTAGGTTTGCATTTCTTTTCTGCAAATATGGTACATACATAATATGGTGTAACCACTTTCAGTTTACCCATGCTGCTTACTCTTGGTGCAAACCGAACAAGCCTTCGTGCACACACACACACAAATGATTCATTTAGACACTAGAGCAGTGATCACAAGGTCTGTTCTGCCTACTGCAAGAGGCACATGGACAGTGGATATTTTGACAGCACTGTAGCCATGACACAAGAGCAGTGTGAAGTCAATAGAAGCTGAGACCCCATGTTGACAATCAAGGGAAACATCTAGAGCAGCAGTTCCAGCTAGAGAAACTTTAGGTGATCTTTATTGGTCAGAGAAGGGAGGCTTTTATAGGGTAAAAGGATTTGAAGGTGCAGACTTTTTTCACGTTGCCCCATTGAAAAAAGTGTTAACAAAATGCATTTATACTTGACCACGAGGTCACAGAGTCTGTGTATCAGGGCCTCAAGTGTCTTTTACAGTAACAGATGTGCCTGATGTAGAGTGGGACACAACCCTTTGTGAGGAACTTGATTTGCTAATTCCTGTTTGTCCCGCTGACTGACTGGAGTGTAATGCAGTGATTATTTGACATTGACTGGGTGATGGTGTTTTACAGTGTTATATGAAGGACGTGAAAGGCGACCATTTAGTCCTTTCTCTCAGACTGTCTGGATTTTGCATGCAGTGTTTTTAAACTCATTAAAACAAATGCCAAATATATCAAAGTGTGAATTTATTCACATTATGGAATTTGCTTTTTTAAGGTGTCATGGCAGATGGACAATTTTGAAAAAGTTCATCTAGAATAAAAAACCTGGGGCTAAGAGGCTTTGTTTTGTTTTGTTTTTAGATTGTATGGTAGAAGCCAGGCGGAGACACAGTAATACAATTAATAAGTTAAAAGAAACACTTCTCTTTTATAAAAGATTCACATATTGGTAATTAGAATAATAAAGTTATTATTTATACCCGCATTATCCCAACAAAAAGAAAAGTACTTAATGAAAAAAAAAAAAAGAAATTATACAGATTAAGGTTACTTTGTCACATTCAAAAATCACTTTGATTACCTTGCCACAGAATCAACTAAATATATATTTAGTCACAAGCACAGGATATAGAAAGAGCCAGATAGTGTAAACTGAAGTATAATTAATGAATAACTTAAACAGGCAAGGTATTTAGATTTATAGGTTACAATTTAAATGGTGCTACTGTTCACACCCAAATGTATTATAATTTCAAGTCGCTCAGTAATCCCACATAATAAAAATTCAATTTTAACTTAAAGTACTAAAATCTTACTTACATACTTCCACGTGTTACAACCTAAAACAGTATTTCAGAAGATTAATTTATTCCCGTTTCATTTTATTCATAAACCCAGATTAGACAGATCAGAATAATACAGTGGAAGATGTCGTCACTTCAATAAGAAACACTGTATGTTATCAATGACATCCCAGTAACTATATGTTGCCTGGCAACACTAACTTTCTAAAAATAGCTAAAAAAGAAAACAAAGCAAAAAAAAAAAAAAGCAATGAAACTCATAAAATTATGGTAGCTATGATCACTGCTACTACCCAGAACTAGAGGTTCTTGTGGTATTGAAGACTCTTTATGCCCCCACCTCATTGCAGGCTCTAAGCCCAACACCAACCTTGACTATTTGCAACCTAAACATTTTCCTTGTGCACAGTATTGCAGACAGCTTTAGAGTACGCAATGCCTGGAAAAGTTCATTGCAGTTAGAAACAACTCTAAAGATGCTTTTGGCTGGGAAACCATTGACAGTCAGTGCCTTAAATACTGCAACTCTGAGGTGAACAGTTAAGAGCTAATGTTGCATTACTTATAAAAATGCGACGTGAAACTAAATTTAGAAACTCCTGACTGCCTCTTTTATTGTATACAGCAGGTCGTGTGTGCATAGTCGGTGAATGGAAATGTTAATCAAACAGGTCCTTAATACAATTGGTCCTGTCTAGAATATATCTTCAGTTCTGGAGGTGTGGCAGCCAGGATGATCTCTACAGCAGTATTTGTAGCAAAAATGAAAAAACAAAACAAAAACAACAACAACAACAAACAAAACAAAAAAAACCCCCACAACTATACAATCCAAGCCTGTTTCACCACAGTTTGTCTTTTTCCCAGCTGAGGCACATTTGGTGTGTGAGACCCATCACAGTGTTGTGCTTGCTTTTTTAAAAAAAACAAATTTTTTTTATGTCTCTGTCCTCTGTTCCTAGCCTGCTCACCTCTCTTTCTGCTCCTCCTCGTCATCACAATATGCTAAACACTATATTCTTCCCCTCTTTTTTCACTGCCTGTTTTTAAGCTTCAACATGACATCCTACTGCTGCTGTAGTAAGCCGTCAGTGTCCTATGCCCTGCTGGGGTTGGGGGGCTGCTTGCCTTCATAACCGTACAGGAAAGTGGCTGCGATGACCAAAATGGTCCCCAGGAAGAACACCCTGTAGACGACAACAGACAGAATTATAAGAATGAGAACATGCAATTAATAGAAGGAATAGCAAAGTTACAAAAAACTAGAGAATTGAGGCAGAAGGAAATATAGTAACAGTTTTCTCTACCCAGTGGGTTCGAAGTCCTGCAGCAAAAAGTAGGATATAAGAGTTGATAGGATGATGGAAAGCGATGTAGCAAAGCCTTTGAGAATGTTGTCTGCGTACTTGATCACTGCTGCTATGACCAGACCGCCCAGTGCCTGTAAAAAAACAACAAACACAGTCACAGATGGACAAAGGCATGACCTGCAAGACCAACAGGGAGTCTGATCCTTGACCTTAAAGAGTCCTCCGTTCCCTCGGGGGCATGGTAATACATTTCACAGTTGTGGTGAGAAATTTTTAATCACTATTTGTGAAGTGATTATTACCTGCAGCGCTACAACGGTCCACGTGACCTTGTTATAACCCTGGAACATTCCAGACTCCTTCACCCTCTCGCCATCATAGGCCAACATCCCAAAAAGGCCAAACACCAGGCCAAACATCCCTGGAGACACATAGACATAAAAAAGAAACAAATCAGCTATAGACCAGCCAATCAAACTGTTTAGTATGTTATTAGGTAACAATGGTGCGTTCAGAAAGGAGGACTTTCCTGGGTAGTAATGAGATCAGTCACCCACCAACCAGTCCATTACAAGTCCATTACTTAAAAGCTTATAGCTAATGTCTTTAGAGTAAATAAACACAGACTGTTAGCATTTCCATTTTTGGCATATCATCATATTGATAGTTGAATGTAAAATGTATAATGCGGCTTAACACGCTAACATTTTTCAGTTCTTTAGACGGCTTGTCTGGCCATGTAACAATCTCCCACATAACTTTCTGCAATACCCAAAATTGTGGTTTTATATTTTGGTTTTTGTATAGAATAAAAAAGATTAAAGCTTTTGGGGTGATGGTATCAGGCTAGCCACATTTGATAATTCTCTCCAGCTTCATATTTATCACAAAGACAATCTGAACACTTATTTTCATTTATGATCAACACATCACTTTTTGTAGTTGTTTTGGTGGTGGAGTGGTTAGTGCTGCAGCATAACAGTTGGAAAGCCGCTGATTCATCTACAGGCTGGCAGGGACTATGAGAGTACTCCAAGGATTCCACTGTTTCCTCCTGTAGCCCAAAGATATGCAGATAATTTATATATAAAAAATAGTGACTTTAAATTGCCCTACAGGTGTGTGGGTGTAAATAGTTGTCAGAATGCACCTCAACTCAATGACAGGTGACTTTGGCTCTAGCTCTAGCAAGATAAGCAGTTTAGACAATGAACTGATGATTATTTGTTTGCCAGTACATCTTCCAAGAGCCTAAGACGACATCTTTAAATTGCTTGTTTTGTCAGAGCAACAGTGAAAAAGCCAGGAACAGTCAATTAACAACAAATTAACAAAGAAATCTCTGGTATTATTTCTTGTCACATGACATCACTAATATTTTCTTTGCATCATATTTACAACACTCTTAAAAAATGTTTTCTTCACTGTTCTAGTCTGGGCTCCAGGTTTTAATGCAGATGGAAAAGCTCCACGCTCCCACCAGCAATCACAGGAGACTTAACACATGCCTTGCACCTTCCTGGGTAAAAATAACCTTGACAGGAACATTCATCTTAACAGAAATGTATCAGAGGTAAAGGGCCCAGCTGGCTCTCTGTACAGAGAAGAAAGAAAACTGTACACAAGAACTTGTTTCAGTAACATGGCGATTGGGCATTTTTTACAACCGGTCTCCAATAACATCTCACAACCTTATTCCTCTGTTGATGATTTGTATTAATGAAATCTCAAAGTGATTTTAGGGTATTTCTATTGTTCAGCGTGGCAAGTTTCAAATTTCATTTTTACATGCAAGAAAATCCCCCGTGACCCTGAACAGGATAAGCTGTTAAAGATAATGTCAGAAAGTCTGACTGTACAGTACTTTGGGCTGACTTGACTGAAGAATACTGACCTAGCTGGATGTTGCGGACCCAGACACTCTGTTTACTCTCCTTCAGGATCTTCTCAAAGTAGACACCAGCAAACCCGCTTGAACAACACGCCACCAGAACCGCGGTCACACCGACAAACTGGGAGCCTGCAGTCAGGGCTTCCTTCTCTGGGACCGGAGCAGACTCGGAGGGCCACTGGAGGCAGGAACACACACAATAAGTTAATCCTTAAGCTTGAAAGTTAATTGACAACAATGTAAAATGTCACTGTCACATAAAAAAACAGCCTAGAAGCCATCTAATGACTGCAAACTCCACCCCCTAAGGAAGACAGTGAACTGTAGTTAAATGTTAAAGACTAGAAAGTAAGTGGCAAGAATTTAAAAACTATAAATCACAAACTGTCAAAGGCTACATGCATGTGTTCAAATACTGAGCTAACAGATTCCCTTATGGGCAAAAAGACCCTTGAACTTTAGTAGTAAGTCACTTTAAGCATCCACCAAATGACAACATGTAGTAGACCAGCACACAACTGCCTGTATAACAGCGTTTTTTTTTACATCTTGATTTTTGTACAGGTATAAATTAAAAAAATAAGATGTTAGCACTCAGACTCCAATCTCTATCTGACTCTATAGTGCTGGGTGCCTGGAATTCATACAAAAGCATGTTCACAAATGCGCAGACTTGTAAAAATGCTGCATCGCGTAAGTTCCTCTGATATGTGCCGCAGTAAGCAAGAAAATGGGTGTTAACACAAAAAAGAAAGATGATCTTAGGTTGTGCAGACTAAGAAGAATACTGTGACTACTGCACTCTTTTTCAACAACAAAACCAGAACAAAGTCTGGTAAATGGCATCTAAATTGTTTTGGAACAAGATGCTGTTTGTTTTCCACCTTCCCATCTTCTCCATCTGCCCCCAAAACAATCCCTGCAGAGTGAGAACTAACAGGACAAACCTGAAAAGAAACAGTGAAAATGTGACATACTGGCTTTGTAGGTGCTACTCTTGTTATGACCATGTGCTGCTATTATATTAGATATGTAGATCTGAACTTTTAGCAATCAGTAGGTATCACGCATAAATGAACAGTCCAGTTGCACTCAGAGCAGTCTCGGAGTAAATGCTTTTACATGTCTGACACTGCAGATGTGTGAGGTTGTAACTTCACGTCATTTTTCTCCATTGTGCTTCTGTCAGCCAGCAGTTAGACCATACCTACTGTAATACTAACTGAGAGGCATTTTCTTTGTTTGGCCAAGGAGGAGGAGGAGGTGTGACCACAACAGTATTTCCTTCTTTGACACTTTAGTATTCACTAGCAACCAACCTTCTATTTCAGCGCTCATTATTTATTTAATCTTTACTGTAAATGAAGAGTTGTTTTTTTCTTTCTGGCCACAGGAAGGAGAATAATAATACAATAAATTAAAAAAAAAAACAACAAAAAAAAAACAGGCATGTTTCCAGTACATTGGCCATATTTTCTTCTTACATTTAAAAGAACTAACCACAGGGGAGCACTTTTTCCAAATACTCTGTGTACATAAAAGGAATCTGCTATCTTCAAAGAGGCTGGGGGAGCATGCAGAGAATTTTCTCGTGGTGAAAACATCTTCAGAAGGTGAGATTAGACACTGTACCACACAGCGCAGTAGTGACCTGAAAGTTAACAATTTAATCGACTATAACTGGAGTTTGCTGGACATGCTCTACTTCTAAGAGGATGTTCTTCCTGAGCTAAAGCAGGTAAACATTTACAGACAGAGTGCATATTATAAAATATAATTGGAATTTACTTTTTATCTTTCTAATAAAATAAAACCCAATACAACAGACTTTGCTTTCACATGAAAAGAATTATCTCTTAGAAAAGCTCATTCCCTCTGATTCCCTCTGTTGACAATGAGACAAATCAGAGTGTCAGTCATCCAGGTTTTGGACTTGCTTGTGGTTCCTAAAGACTGTTTGGCTTAATGAATCAGGAGACCATACAACAAACTGGACACAAACATTGAGTTCAACAGAATGGCCTTCCTGAACTGTTTGGTACTCACTTAAACACACGCACTTGCGCGCACATACAAACACACTAACAGTTGTCAGGACCCTACACCACAGGGTAGAAGCTATGAAAGAAACTGACAAATAAAATAAGGAGCATTTTGTGTGAAAGGGAGACGTCTTTAAGAAGGTCACAAAGTTTTCACAAAGTGGCACCTTTGAAATACACTTGATTAAATCTACTAAATCACTGCACATACCCAAGATTTTTCCCAGGATTTTAAAATATATAAAATTTTAGTGCAATTCATTCTGATTATCTGGGTACTAGAGAGAATCTTGATTGCATGAAATGTCTTATATATAATACTATATGATGTAATTGCTGAGAAACACGTCAGAGACTTGATGCTGTACTGCACCTGCACAAGAGCCACTCCAGCCATAAGAATCAGCAAAGAGAGCCACTGGTAGACGCCGAGCCTGCGTCCCAGCATGGACACAGAGAACAGAGCCGTGGTCAGAATCTTTAGCTGGTATGTCACCTGATAAAGACAAGGTGAGAAAACAAATTAATTCATGAATAAGAATAATGTTCTGATTGTGAAAAGTCTCAGAAAGACATTCACACATTTGTGTTTTCTACAACATGGCATGTAAACCTTTGCTCTATTGTACCTGGTAGGTGGCTGCATCCAGGTTAGACAGCGCGACGTACAGCAGGTTGTTCTGCAGAGTGTAGATCCCTGAGGGAATCGCCAGCTTTAGTGTCTCTATGGGTTTGTGAACAATTTCCTGACGCAGGACACTGTTCAGAGCTCGCATGCTGTAACCTGCAAAATGAAAATGTTAGAAACTAGATAAAGATAGATTCAATTTGTTGTGCTTTTGGTGCACAGCGGCTAGTGTGCTTGTAGTAAAAGTGAGTGTAGTATGATGTAGTATGACTGATTGTAGTATGAGTGAACATAAATACAATAAAAATGAACATTAGGGGGGACTTTTTTGATTCCAGGCTGCTCCTGTCACAATCCTGTCATGTCAAAGTGGCCTTGAGCAAGAATCTTAACACCAAGTTAGTTGCTCCCGGTGAGTGCACCGCTGTGTGAGTCTGTATGTGACGGTGAGTGTGAAAAGTTGAATGACAACCAGTGCAAACCTTTTGGGTACAGATACGTTTTTGAAGCACCTTTCCAAAACGGTTTCCAAAAGTGTTAAAAAAAAAAAAAAAGTTTTATTTCAATTATTATTATAATAATAATTGTTATTATAAAATCTGGACCATCTGATGGTCTTTGATTGTTCTGTAAACCAGTTTTTGCATCAGTCATCAAGACAGAAGCTACTCAAAGAAACCTCTGTGAGTTAACATTCCTAGTTTCTTTTGTTTGAATATGACAGGAAAAACCTGATCAGCATTTTTTGCAGATGCGTCAGGCCGAGGGTTGAACCTCAATACTTATACAATGTAAGCACATGAGCTTGTTCAATGTAGACAATATTGTATTTTCAAAAAAAGATGATCAAAGTAAGGTATCAAAAGCTGTTTTAATTTTAGAGTTTTAACTGTGATATTCAAACAATTCAAGTATGACTTATGTAATAACGTAAGTGAAAAAGTATTCATCCTTAGTTTTTTGCCTGCCCAAAACAATGTTATATTTTATTATATGTACTCAGTTTTGTATCAATGTAATCTTTTTGTGGTACTTTACTGTGCAAACATTTTTGTTTTTATATTTTATTTTAATTTTGAAACGCTTTAATAAATATTTTTATTGCCATGATTTTATGAATATTACGAGACATCAAAGCCATTTTTTCCCCATACTAGGAGCTAAAAGATTTTTAAAAGATTTCATTTTTTAAGACAATTTACAGAAACTTTGTCAACAACTATTCGTACTATTGGAACTCACTTTGGATAAAAGCATCTGCAAAAGACTAAACGTAAATGTAATGTAACTATTCTCTGGTTTCAAGCTTTTTCTGTGATAATTTTCTGCTTTCCTTTGTTTGTAAATTGTTTTATTGAGAGTGAAAAGGGAGACTATTTCAATCGAAACATCATTTTAAGACATATCTTGCATTCTAAAATTGAAGCCCACAGAAATTAATGTCTCAGTGGCGTACTCCTCTCCTATTAGGGCAATTATTTAGTAAATCAACTTTAGAAAAAGATTTCAAGCTGCTTGTAATGGAGTACTTTTTTGGTAAGTACTCTTCCTCTGAGTATTGAGCTTGTGTGCTTGTGCACTCACTGTGCTCCTTGAAGACAAGCAACACACAGGTGAAAATCTTCATGACCTCTGCCACCACCACAGCTGAGGAGGCCAGGTACCGCGGGCCCTCGGCCTGCAGAGTGCGGGAATAGCGCATGGTGAGCACCAAGGACGTGGTCTGGAACACCAGCACGCCAAGAGAGAGGTACTTCAGGCGGGATGAAGCCATGGCCATTGCTCGGGGTGAAACTGGATACAGAAAAGTGACAAATATAAGTGACCAAAAAATATTCTGTTAAAACTATTGTTGTTTGGAAGTAAATACAGAAGCACAGTAAGAACAGGAAGCTATTTAGGAACAAAAGATCAAACCCTGCAGAGAACAAACCACTAACAGTAGCTCTCACCTTCCTTCTTTCCTTTTCCCTCAGTGGCAAAAAGCAGCTCCACAATTTATGTGTCTCTACACAAAACACCTCCCTTCTATAGGCTTTGCACCCCAGATCCTGTTCTCTACAGCTTTCTTAATCAAACATATAGAGACCAGGTACTGGAGGCTCAACCCAGCTGTCAAAACAGCAGCACTTCAGGTCCTGACGTCCATTGACCCTCACCGTAATATCTACCGCCCGCCGAGAAATGCTCATTGTCTTATCTTCTCTCCACACCGAATGTTGCAACACCGACAGCCATTTCACAAGGAGACAGAGTAAAATACAGGATAAAAAGAAAGTCACGCATGTAAAAGTCCTGAATGATTTCCGTGTACAGAATTCTTCCTCGGCCCTTTAACGAGGCTTCCTGTGAGACTGCGCGCCACCTGCAGGACCGGATACAAGCTGCATCGCTCAGATTTGATGGTCAAGTGTTCTCAGAGTTTAAGCCTGTAGTTTATTTGTAATATAAATACAAGTTACATTACACAAACCTCCATAAAATATAAAGTGGGTTGGGAGGATCAAGCAGTAGGGCTGGGGCGCGGAGTCCACCATCCTCCCTCCTTTTTCTTGGTTCTCTCTGTTGACTGCACAAAGTTTAATTTAGTGTAACATCTGTACTATCCATCTGTGCTGAGTCCAACTGACGATCAAAACCAGACCAAACACCAATTCTACTCTAAATCATCTTCATGTGTTCAAACAAGATTTAAACATATTATTTAATATTTCTATATTATATTCATGTGTTTATTCCCAACCTTGTTATGTTTTTACATTGTTCTAAAGTAATGTAATATGAGTATGAGTATTATTGTTGACATTTTAAAGTAGGACAATGTCAGTAAAAGCAGTGGTGTTTATTGAATCAGTGGCACAAACATGTTCATTTAATTTTTAATGTTGTGATGATCCAGATATAATGAAGGATAGAAGCTAAGTTGTTGTTACTAAAGCCCGTTATCTGCAAACGTTATGTTAGACCAACAGATGCAAGTTTAATATCCATTTTTTTGCAGTATGTACTATCACAAGCCAGTAAAATTGTACTCCTCGGTTGTACCAGAAGTGTGTTGCGCTGAGGAAGAATGCACTTACAACATTTAGGGGAAGGAATCTGATGATGCTGTGTTGAACATGTTATACTGTATTCTTATAAAACTTCATATTTTAAAGGACTGAGCAATACTTCAGATAAAGAAAACCCTACAGTATATGACTGGATCAATGGCTGTCAAATGTGAAAACATTATTAATCAATTCAAAACTTACCACCAAGAATGTGTATGAAGCCTTTGAGAAATAAGAATAATAAAAAAGGCAAATACAAAAAAAATCTATGGAGATTTGCAGTTTATTTTAGTAAGCACATTGGGCTGATCATTTGTTTCTTGTTTTCCAACGGGCAACTTACTTTTATCAGTTTTAGTCTTTTACCTTATACAAACTTGTTGACCACTACTTCATACGGCAAGTATATTATAGGCTATTTGGTTAACATATGAAAGTACTTAAAAATGTTTATATACAGAACATAAAATGCATTGCTTTGCATATGTATGGGAAGTGACAATTCGTAAATGGTAAAACGTAATAAAAGCATTGTACGTCAATGAACAGTAAAAGTGTTTGTGAAACTGCCGGGACATAGTATTGAGCAAAAGAAAGTGTCAGGCACCGGGAATAGTGATGAAATATCATTTGGTTTAAATACACAGAGACACTGTAGTAACTAGAAACAAAACTATTTTTTTACAGAGAGCAAGACCTTTGCAAACAAGGACACATCAGAAATTCTGACATAATGTAAATTTTTGGCTGAACAAAACACGATTTTGGTCTTAAAAGATACATTTTCCTTTTTATAAAAGTTCCAAAGTTACAATGGTGAATGATTGTCTGCAGTTACACAAAGCTGATTGATGCTCAACCTTAAGACGGAAGATGAAAAATACTTTTACTCACTTAACTCACCACCAGAATTGGTTTATGGATCTTGACAATTTAAAAAGGTGCAAGATACACTGATTGTAGTTAAGCAAAAGGCAAAACTGGTTACATGATTTTGAAAGAGAAACTACTAAGAAGTGGCAGGTTAAAAAGGTAAAAACATGCATCTCTGTAACATTCAGAATCACCCATGAAGTGTCAACAGTTTTCATATAAAAACAAAAGAGATATTTAAAATATCTATTTAAAAAAAAAACATCTATGCCAAATTAAGCTCAATAATAACAAGCAAAATGTGCTGTAAGTCTATAAATTTCATCATACGACAAGCTAAACTAAAAAAAAAAAAAATGAGTGTGACAAAACTGATGTATGTGTTTGCATAAAGTTTGTCAACCTTCTGAATTAATCCCTCAACAACACATGAAGTACAGTGGCACCATCTGTGAAAAGACATCACAATACAGCACTGAACTGTGTCTATACAAACCCTGATTTGGTTTTCAAATAAAATATTTTACATTTCTGTAATAGTAACAGTCTTCAAAACATGGTAAATACTCGGTAATCTTGCTGCACCTTCAGGCTGAAAGGAAAATTTCCACTTATTGAATCTTGGAAAAAAAAAAACATGGAAAAGATGTAATTTTCTTGGTGTTTCTCTTTTCAACCATTCAAATAGATTTTTTAATAAAATTATCTATTTAGCCAATTAAACCAGACTGCAGGACAAAAATTAGCTATTATTGCTTTGACAATTAAAGCATCAACTGAACATGACCCACTGTATAAAAACCGTAGAGTGAATGGTTATGAGGAGTTAGTACTGACAGCAAACAGATGGAAATAATGTCCTCCAAAACAGACATCAATGCAAAATGTCCATGGTTCTGTTTCAGTGTCCATCTCAACAGTGTGTTTTTCTGATGCAATACAAGCTAACCACCATCTGGTCGGCAGTTCCTCGATGATACCTCAATTAACAGTTTGTGTTTAGGTGCCAAAGACGGAGTAAAGATGTCCTCACTCAGCCAACGGATAGCAGAAAACACTGGGAGTGAAGGGACTCCACAGAAAACTGATTTCAGTTTCTGACAGACAGCTAACTTCAGTTTCTGACAGACAGCTTTTTTTGCTGAGAACTTTAGATGTCTAGCCGATAATACTCAATTATGTTTTAGAATATATACACACAGTTCTCTTAAGTGCAAAGAAGAGGGAAAAAAACATAAAAGGGTGGATGAGTTTAATGGAGAACGTAGAAAGAAAAGCACTGAATGAGTATGTGTGGATATTCAGCTACACAGAACCCAAACGTCAGTCTCTTTATGCTTTCCTCTGGTCGGCCTACGCAAACACCTGCATGTTTCCGAGCTGAGGCTGCTGTGAGGCTTGCTGCATCTGTTGTGACTGTGGCTGCAGCTGCACCTGCTCTGGAATGTGTGTGTGGCGTGATGACGGCAGTGCGTGGTGGGGGTTCCCCAGAGGGGTGGGGCTGGTTGTGACGTCCGACCAGTCCGAGTTGGAGTGCGGTGAAGAGGATGACCAAGGGTCTGGGGATTCAGGTGAAGGGGTGAGATATGGGTGCTCACTAGGTGGGTGGGCAGAGTGGCCTGGGGTGGTGCCCTCTGAGCCAGCGGTGGTATAACTGTGCTGAGATGGGGGTGTGGGGTATTTATCCACAGGGCTCTGCATGGGCGGATAAGAGGGCAGCGGTCGAGACTGACCTTCAATTCCTCCGTGGCTGACTGTGTGGGGGTGCTGCATGGCATGGGAGAGCCCATGTGTCATGCTCATCTGCTCGGGCATCTGGTACATCATACCCTGGTTGCAGTGGAGGTGGCCTGGCCCCTGCTGGGAGTGACTTTGACCCTGGTTCTGTCCCTGGGACTGTGTAACTTGCACCTGCCCTGGCTGTGGCTGCTTTAGCATGGCCTGGCCTCCTCCGGGCGCCATCATCTGGAATGTGACAATGGGCGGCAGCTGCTCCCTGCTCATGGTGACATTCATGGGAGTTAGCATCGGGCCCTGGCCATGGTGTTGGCCAATTGCAGAGCGGGACCCCCCCATCTGGTGAGGTACGAGGCCAAACATGGGACCGCTGTAGCTGTGCTTGGTCATGCCCACCCAGCCCTGCTGCTGTCCCAGCATGTGGCTGACAGGGGGCAGCATTGGTCTGGAGGTGGGGCTGCTAAGGAGAGGAGGGGAGTTTGCTGTGGAGGACACAGCAGCTGATATGTCGCCTGTGTAGGAGTGTGGTGATTCCAAAGAGTCCACAGGTGACATTGTGACAGAGCTCTCTGGAAGTCCTCCTGGTGCTTTGACACCATTAACGCCTCCACCTCCTCCTGTACTTCCTCCACTTCCACCTCCTGCCCCAGCTCCTACAGCCGGGCCCTCTCCTACAGCAGGCTTCTTTCTTCTCTTTGCCTTCATGTCTTTCAGTTCCTTAGGTCCACCACCAACACCTGCCACCTTTGCCCCACCTCCACCTCTCCTGCTCTTCTTCCCCTGCTGTCCGGGGCGCATACCGATGAAGCCTGCTCCATTTGACCCACACATAATCGAGCCGTTTCCTCCTGCACCCATGTGGTTGGGCCCATTGTGAGGACTGTGAACCAAATTGTACTGGTCCAGAAGACGAACTATGTCATGATGCATACGTTCCTGCGCAGTATCGCGGGGCAACCGATCCAGGTGATCAGTGATGTCACGGTTGGAGTAGTGGTCAAGGAGAACCTGAGCTGCCTCGAAGCTGCCTTCTCTGGCTGCAAGGAACAGTGGTGTCTCCTCCTAAGGGAACCACAGATGACAAAACATTTTCAACATTAGCCTGTTTCACATATGAAACTCTGGACAATGTTAGGAAAATTCAGCCTCAGACATTGTGCGATTGGCATTTCAGACATGTAACACACAACGGTAGATCGCCAGAGTCAGAAGGGTCCACACATGTGAAAATCTGGTTGATCTCCATGTGTGATCACCGCACAAAGGAGGCACAACATGGTAAAAAAACTTGAGCTGCAGGTAAGTGTTTTGTTTACAGCAAATTGGAGCCGTGCATCTAATAAAAAAATCGGTTAGATCGCTTTATCACAACATAACAGAAATTGCATCACTATTCTTTTATACTGTTTGTCAATTTTTTTATTGATATAATGATATTTTCATCACTTGTATATGAGTTTTGTAATGGGTGACTAACTTTACTTCCAGAAAGGAATTTTGGCATTTCTTTTTGTATGACTTTCTATTACAGCTGCCCCACTCAATATACAGTACTCATAATTAGCACACAAACTGAGGTTTGAAAAAAAATTAATTGAAAACAGAAAAACACACCTTATTGTCCTGCATGTCACGATTTGCTCCATTCTTCAAAAGCACCAGAGTGGCCTCCACATTATTAACTGCAGCAGCCCAGTGCAGAGCAGATTTGCCTGAAAAGGTGGAACAATGAGAAAAGACAAAGAAGCATGTTAACTGAAATGAAATAAGAATTTAGAATCTAGTGGACAATTTTTATTATCCATTTGTAACTACTGTATTTTTTGTAATTATTTGGAGTTCTTAAAGCCTTTTAGTTAATAGTTAATATTAGTTTAAGATCCCTTAAACCATTACCACAGTTTCAATAGAAGCAATGTTTTAATTCATTATGAACGACTGCATGTCTTACAGGCTGTGATGCAGACCAGACAAAATTAAAATATTTAATAAAGTTAGTAAAAAGAAACAAATGTTGTTTCCTGACCATGGTCATCCACAGCATTGATGTCGGCATGACAGTGGATCAGCTCTTCCACCATGCCCTCCACAGCTAGCCTGGCAGCCAGGATCAGAGGAGTAGTGCCATCATTCATTCGGGCATCCAGTTCTGTTGCACGATTACGGATCAGAATCTGAGACAGAGATACAGAAACATGTGAGAAAAAAAAAGACCCCAATGAAGCAGATTTCAGAGTTAATTATCAGTTAAGACCAAAGTTAGGATCAGGCACTCGTCTTACCTGGAAGACCCCCTGGGCATCAGCTGCCACAGCAGCATGCAAAGGAGTTCTCCCCATGTTGTCATGGGCATTGGGGTCAGCTCCAGCGTCTAGCAGTCTCTTAGCAGCATCAGCTCTGGCATAACGAGCAGCTAGGTGGAGAGCAGTTTCTCCTGTACGATCAGTCTGAGCCATCAGTGAAGCACCCTGAGTGATGAGGTCTGAAATGACACTAGGACCTGGTTCATCTCCTCCACTCTCCTCCTCCTCATCTCCATGCAGGCTGCAGTCTGGGCCTCCACCGTTACGTAGCGACGCCAACATTAGCGGGGTGAAACCATCTGAGAGAGCAGAAATTCATTATTAAAGAAAGCCAATTCATTCATAAAAAAAAAATAAGCACATTTTTCTTCTCACCAGGTCCCTTCACATTAACATCCAGACAGTCAGAGTCCAGGTCCGCCTGTGGAGGAGTTAGAGTGATGTCAGCAGCCTTGCGGTGTTGCAGGGTCCACTCCCTTCTGTCAACATTTCCATCCATAGCCAGCAAAGGTTTGTCTTCAGTCTATAAAAAGCCAAAGATTGTGAAACAACATTTGTTAATTAAATCTGATTTGTACTACCCCAACTCATAAACTTTGTCATTCGTTATCATTTTTAATTCACTTACTCTTGGTTTCTTGGCGGGGGCCTCGTCTTCCAACCATCTTTGACTTCCACTAATCAGTGTTCCATCCTGGGTCTTGAAATTCCTGATGTGTTAAAAAAAAAAGACCGCGGGACCCCCCCATTAGGGACTATTCGATTACCTTGTACTTAAATGTATGGCGAGACACAGCATACATGCCATGTTACACAACTATACTGTGATTCAATATATATTCAGTGTACAATCACATCCTTTTACAGATGCCATTGAGCTGTTCTAGCCATTTACATTTTCTTAACTGTAGGGGAGATTTTCACCTTCTTTGTCTTTTTTTGTATCCACTTACTTCATGTCAAAGTCATCCTGTCCGACAGGCTCTCGCCGCTTGTCATTTTTATTTGCAGAGAAGCCATCAGGAAGCCATAGGTGACTGCGTTTAAGCTTTCTCTTGGCTGCTAACATCCCCAGCACAACAATAAGCAGAATAATAACCACAGCAAGTCCAATCAGATATATCAGATAACCCCCTCCCTTTCGCGTCACTGGATCACCTGGAAAATAAAAAACTAAACTGTGATTTTGCCTTTAGTTAATTCAGTTTTTTACTTAAAAACAAACCAGTTAAATTCCAATAAGTCCTGAACAGCAGTTCAGCTTACTTTTAACAGACACTATAGGGTAAGACAGTTCAGCCTTGATGTGTGCTGCTGCTATGTAGGATGCTGCCTCGTCAGTGTTGGAGAAACAGTTGCCAGAGACCTGGAAACATTCGCGGTTATCGATCTCCAGGTGCACCACAGAGCTGCACAAATAAGCAAAAAAAAAAGCAAAAATACAAAGACACATAATGACACGTAGTTCAAAGAAAACTGATTTTATTTTACTAAACATTATATGACATCTATAAAAAAGAGAAAGCATGCGTTTCATCTTGAACTATGCTTACCCAATAACTTCCCTTTTTATCTCCCGTTTGTTTCTATTGCTCTGTGCGTGTTTTCCTTGGTCAGAATAGTACGGGTACACCATTGGGTTTTTTTTGTCATCTAACTTCACTCGCAGGTTGGTGTGCAACAGGTCTCCCAAGGTGCGCAAGAAACCTGTTAAGTCACCAAGCAGCTCCTCCGGCTGCAACCGAACCACAATAACCAGTATTCCATCTGCTATTTTGGGTGGAGTGTCAGCAGAACAGTCCAAGCCATCCCAGCCACAGGCCTCCGTGTTGCAGCTCTGGTCACAGATTTTGTTTCCATAGTGGTCTGCACAGTACTTATCATACCTGAAAATACACAGCACAGGAACGAAAGGCGTTTGCTGATTTAGAAACTTTGGACTTTTTGCACCACAAAGGCATAATTTTTTTTGAAATAAAAAAATAAAATATAATAAAGACAAGGGTCACGTACTTGCAGGAGCTTGGTGGGGTGTCCTTGCACTCAAAGCTGTCAAAGAGGCACCCAGGATTGTCACACTCCTTATCACAATGACCATTCTTGAAGCGATCCCAGCAAGGGACAGTGGCAGTGCAGTTATGCCAAGGCTGCATCCAGTTGAGCGAGCAGTCTCCTCCATCCCAGTGGCATTCATGGTTGTTACATTCATTATCACACACTTCATCCCCCATGCGCTGCTCACACTTCACATCGGGACAGGTTGCAGTGCGTTTGTTTTCACAGTACCGTCCAGAGAAGTTCATGAGACAGTGGCAAGTGTACTGGTATGGGTAGGATGGGTCTTTGATGCAGATTCCACCATTTTGGCAGTTATGTGGACACCTTAATTCATTCTCACAGTGTGGCCCACTGAAGCCTGGCTGGCATTGGCAGTACAGCTGCCCACCTGACTTCACACAGCGCCCACCATTTTGGCAATGTTGCTTGAGGCAGCCGTAATCAATGTCCATACAGTTTGGCCCCATAAAGCCCTATAAAAAATAAGAAATTTGTTGAAGCATAATAGAAATACAATCATTTTCAAAGTCAGGCAAAGCCACACATTTCCAGTAGGTTAATACAACTTTGCAGCTGATGTTTGATGGCACAAACATCTGTAACTAATCTAAACTCTTGGTTCTTGTCTACTATACCTGAGCCATGGTGTGGCCCTCTGAAGCAAGCATGAGAATAAGAGAAGGAGCAAGAGGTTATGGTGGTTAAAACAAGAATTTAGTGTGAAAAGTCAGAAGTTCTACTATTAGGGCAAAAAACACTCATGTATACATTAGTGTATTTCAAGTGTATCTCGTGTAATGTTGCTTTGTCTGTATTTGCGTGTTACAACCCACTGAAAAACAAGATGCCATGTTAAAATTGCTATCCTTTCAATAGAGTTTCAAACAATGACTTACTGTGATCAGTCTGATTACTTGAATATATCAATCCTTCTTCAGTGACAAACATTAGAGAGAAACTGATGCTATTTTTGTAATGCTATGTCTGACCATCCTACAAAAAGAATTTTTTTCCTTTCTCATACCATCGCAAGCCAATACACTCACATTTTAAATCTGATTCCACTTTGTACAGTTTCTGTCCTATGCACAACAACAACAAAATGGCAATGATAATCAAGACCTTAATGTGTAAATCAAAGACCTGGTATAAAGGTATATTAATGACCGCATAGTGTTGCACTAACAAAAAATCAGAAAATATCTGGTTAAAACAAAAAAACTTACAGAAACACAGGAGCAGGTGTAGCCATTTACTGAGCTCATGTTCATTGTGCAGATGCCACCATGAAGGCACGGCCTGGACAGACACAGATCCACCATGGACTCACAATGACGACCTGGAGGAAAAGTTATACAGGAAAATAACTAGCATTTTGTTGGATTATTACCAATAGTGGCACATTTTTTTAACCAATCAATCAATCGGCATTGACCGATGTCGACACTTATGTATCCTATTATCAAAAAACCCATCTGCTGCTCTCACTGCGAGCATTTCACTCATGCATGTGAAAATCTTTCTGCTGGGTCTTTGATGCACTAGAGTGGCTATTGAGGACCTCGTCCCTGGGTTTGAATTTATGGCCAATACTTGTTTTGTGTGTAATTGTTAAGATCAAGCCTTACGGTTTCAACCTTTAATAACAAAAGACCTGGTAAATAGAGCCCATGAATAGAACCAGGCAATATTAACTATTTTCTTGCAATAATCTATAATCAATAATCTAAAAAGTTTAAAACCAGTTCAGACACATTTGTTGGGGGGAGAGTGTTAGATTAAAACAGTTTATTTACATGGTCAACATAGCTCCAGAATTTTGCTTATTTAATGCTGTAGCAGAGAAAAGCTGAATTAATTGAGAGATGATTAACACCAACACAAACACTCAAAACACACAGAAAGTAGCGTTTTGACAGACAAAGCAGTCTATCTGCTGAGAAATAAAAACCTTATTTTCCTAGTTTTCACTGTGATTACATTCTAACGCACAAATAAATACACTCCACCTGTGTTCTGCTGGAGTGTTTATAGCCTGCGGTTAAACAGACACACACCTGAACCTGGACTCAAGTAAGTCCAGTTCACAAGTTAATGTTCACAATGTAGATCACTGACAGAAATACAGAGGGCTACAGTATAATGATGGTTTTGGATTGGACAAAAAATCCAGATCATCACACTGCAGTATCATAACACTAATCACTGCTCCACCTGGTAAATCAATCCAACTTAGCAACTTGATGGTAACTTTTATTTTTAAGGCACTAAAAGGTCTTGCACGACCTTATTTATCTGACCTTCAAAAGCCACACAGGCAATCTAGATCATTGTGCTCTAAGGAGCAGAGCCAACTGGCAGTCCTTCATACCAGATACAAGAGATGGGGTGACTGTGCTTTCTCTGTAGCAGCACCTACTCTGGAACAATCTTCCATTAGAACTGTGTCTGGCCCCAGAGTAATGGTCTATTAAGTCAGAACTCAAAGCACATCTTTTTATCAGGCATTTCATTTAGTGGAGCAGTAAGACACCTTATTTATGTATGTATTTATTGAGTTTGTGTCTTCTTTTCTGTCTTATAGTATTTTAATGGTATGTTTTGTATTTAGACTGGGTAGCTCAAATATTTTAGCAATGTATTAGTTTTAAATTGGTTGTTAGATTTTTATTTCTTTTTAATACATCAAGCATTTATCTGTGGTTCTGTAGATACATTTGTTTGATTACCTTCCTGCATTTTATACATTTTAAATGTCTTATTTTGTCTTACTTTAAAGCACTTTGGCCAACCTGTTGGTTGTTGGAAAGTGCTATATAAATAAACTTTTGACGAAAGTTGATTGGGGCAGTAACAGGGCGGGTCTGAGTTCACCGTCATCATGGGGGGTTGACACTCAGTGTAAAGTCCGTATGGGATACCTCCCCCATCTGACAGGACTCAAGCATGAATTACGCAGCAGTTTTAGGCTGCTCCATCTGTAGGTCTATAACCTCTGCTCCCCAAAGGAGAGGTAGGAGGTACAACACTATGCTGCCCCTTCTCACAGCTGAGCTTGGTGAAGAGGGGACAACTGTGGTGACAGAGGTTTATATGTGCAAGCAGGGCTGTGGAGACGTCACCACATGTTGCCAGCTTTTATGCTGTGAATAAAGGTGTCTTCAGCCAGGCCACATGAGGACATGATGTCATTGGCCTCAAACATTTCAGCCCCCAATCTAATCATACAGTTGTTTCATCACATACTGTAACCTTTCTCAAGTGAGAATTTATAGGATTGGATTTGTTTCAGCTATGTGTACTAAAATGAGTGTATGTATTTGATTATTCAAAAATACAGTAAAGCGGCTTATTAGATATACTTGTTGCTACTTTATAAATAATTCTATGATATAAATTAATTCTAATTTGGTTCTTAATTTATTTAGTCTGCTCACTGCAAATTTTTTGTTTTCAATTATTATTATTTGAAATATTTATCATATTTTTAATACTCAAATTACTATTTTATGTTGAGTATATTTGTCTGTCCTTTGCTAATATTAAATTGCATTTTTAATTCTGCGAGAGAGAAAAAAAACATTAAAAACATTATAAATCGGCCATCAGCCTCCCTGCTCCTTACAACTCTGCATCAGACATTGAAAAACCCATGTCAGTCAACCACCAAGACTCCTAATTACTGAAACACTGTTCATAAAATACTAACATTATGCTTTTTTTCTAACATTTAACATTATATGGGGCTGTTATATCCCTTTGAGCAGCTTAAATCAATGTACCTGTGTATCCGGGTTTACAGCGGCACTGGTAATCGTTGATCAGCTGAACACAGTCTTGGCTGCCAGGTTCATGGCAGGGTTTAGACAGGCATTCATTGAGATCCCCCTCACAGTGTTCTCCAATAAATCCTGGAGGGCAGGTGCACGTGTAACGGCCCACACCATCCACACACTGTCCTCCATTCAGACAGCGAAGTTCCTGGGAGTCTGGCTTGGGGGCACAGTCATCCACATTCACTTCACACTGGACCCCTACGAGAAGAGAATAGAAAAAGGTAACTGTATGTAGTACATAATAGTACTGTAATATTTAACAATTCAGAAGAGCTTTACTGTCAATGAATGTTTAACTTCAAAACTGCTTTATTAATGTTTAAAGGTTAATTCACCCTTACATAAATCAACCTTGTGTGTGTCTGTATTCATGTGTACATGCCATAGACATACCATTTGTTCCATGTGGACAGACGCACATGAAATGGTTAATGAGATTGATACATGTTCCTCCATTGAGACAGGGCTTCGAATGGCATTCATCCACATCATATTCACAGTTCACCCCCTGGTAGCCTGGTTTACACTGGAGCAATGAAACAAACAGAGGTTTGCTCATTGTATGTTTTAGAAATTCTGTTGCTAGTTTACTCTTACTATAAAACCTGAAGCATTAAAGATTTAGAGCCTACAAATTATACACGGACAGAGAATTGACTTACTATACACTCGTATGTGCCCTGATAATCCTTGCATGTAGCTCCATTGTGACAGGGGTTTGACTGGCACTCATCAACCATCTTTTCACAGTAGCTGCCTGTGTATCCTGCCTGGCACTGACACTTGAATGGTAAATTGCCCACATCAAAACATCGCCCAGCATTGTTACACACATTCTCCACATTCAAACCTACAGTAAATTGGAAAAAGAGGTTAGTAACTGTGTACAATTCCTGCCCATTGTTAAAATTTGGATAAAAGTATGCAAACACACATTATAATGTAGTTAACATTTACATGGCAATTTTGATTACCTACCACACTGATTTTCCCTCGTACAAACATTATCTTTAATATAAATACTGTTTTATTTTTCTTTGAGATAGAAGTTCAAGGGAAAATAATCACTTACCATGTTTGTCAGCATAGGTCTGGCAGGACATTTTAGGGACATCGCAGTAAACTCCACTCCATCCTGGTGGACACCGACAGGCCCAGGAGGTTCCTGACTGAGAGCAGGTGCCGCCATGTTGACAGTTCACCTGAATGCACAGGTTTACATGGTTCTGCATACAAAAGAGAAATGATAGATGGTAAAATGTTTGTAAATGATGTACAGACAGAAGGATGCTACATCCAGCCACCCTTCTGAGCAACAAATTTTCATCTGATGGCATCTAACCTACCTAGTGCATTATTAGTGTAATATTACACAAATCACATGTAGCTAGATGTTTTAAAATGCACCATTATGAAAAAGTAATGCCTATGCCACAAACTTATTAGCAATTACTCTCTTTATTCCTAAGTTACATATTATATTAACGCAACTAATTTTCAACCCTTTATATCCCAGCACTCAGTTTTGTGTATGCAGCCCATTTGTTCTACTTTGGTCAACTCAATTTATACTGTGAAGATGACAAAGCTCACAAATTTAGAATATGTATAGCATTCAAGACTCCATATATGCAAGATAGGTAAAATAGTTGTTGTTAATGTTAGCAAATATTGCAGTTCATGCATATTACCTGCAGACCCACTCTGAACACCTGCAGTGACTCACAGACAAATTACCTGGCAGTTCTGTCCACTGTATCCCATAGGGCAGGTGCAGCTATAAGAACCCAGTCCGTCAGTGCAAGTGCCGCCATTCTTACAGGGCTGGGAGTCACACTCATTCTGCTCATACTCACAGAACACCCCGTAAAAACCAGGATGGCAACGGCAAGCAAAGGAGTTGATGCCATCAATGCAAGAGCCATTATTCAGGCATGAGCTAGAGAAGCATAGTAGAAAAGAAAGTGCTGATTAATAAAACACCGACATTAATTAGTTACTCAAATCCTCACAGGACATACAGATAAAACTCCTCTGAATAGATTGAACTGCAGACAAAGAGAACAATTAAGTGTCACATAACATGTAATAAATGAGTGGCTCACCTCTCAGTACATTCAAGGATGTTATGCTCACACAGAATTCCATCATAGCCTGGTTTGCACTGGCACACAAAGCTGTTGACATAGTCCCTGCACACAGCACCGTTTTTGCAGGGCTGGCTGGCGCACTCGTCTACCTCAGTCTCACAGTACTTCCCTTTAAAACCCGGGTGACAAACACAAAAGAAACTACCAACCTTATCCACACAGGATCCTCCATTCAAGCATGGGTCTACAAGGAAAAGAGAAAGGGAAGAGAAGCTCTTACATTGTGAAAACTCAAACCCATGTGTAACATCTCAGGGGGGTTTTGGTATATTGACATATCCAGTCTCCAGTGATATGTAAAACAATCTTATGAAGTAGATAATAAGGTGACAGAAAAAGTTGAAGTGAAACTCACTGGGTGAGCAGTCATCAATGTCTGTTTGACAGTCATGTCCACTGTAGCCAGGTTGACATTTACACTTGTAGCTCCCCTGGCTATTCATGCAATGGCCACCATTTTTGCAAGGTTGGCTGTTGCATTCATTCACATCATTACTGCAATGCTGACCTACAAATACAAACAAGCCAGCAATTATTAACAGGGCTCAACATTAAGCTTATAAAAATATAAATGTGAGCTGTAATATTAATATAATCTCCCTTTTTAAAACTAACTTTTCCAAAATAACTAAAGTTAGGGCAACTGCATTGAAACATTGACATGACATCAATAAGGGTAAGGGAACTTTGAAAAATGCATAATAAGATATACGCAGGCAGGAGGGTTATTCCACTCTTATATTACATCTGAATAAATGAATCCTACATGGCGACATTGTGAATTTAAAGAGACAATATTAACATGAAAAGAAAAAGATATTTCTTAAAAATATTAGCTGATTTATTTGCAGATTTCTGTTGTTACAGATATCAGTAAATAGCTTCAGAGTGTAGAGATGCCTGGATGAAGCACATGTGTTTTGCATGGTTATTCATCGTAAATTAGGAAACTTCAAGTCAAGTTTTACCATTTGCAAGATTGTCAGCTATCTGGTGAATATGTTAAAAATCCATATTTTATGGATGACATTACCTTTTGGAGTTTTAATGCTTAGGTGGAGTAGATCTTGTTTTGGAGAGCTGCTCACATCAAGGCAAAATTGTGTCTTTCAATTTTCAATTTACTATTTACCTTAATGGTGATATTCCTATAATTTTATTGTAGTAGAGTGTGTTTTATTGATGGTGAGAAAACGTAATATTACTTAGTACTCATTGACTTTAACCAAGGCACAGCTATACTGCTAATATACTACTTAAGGAAAAGGTTGAGCCAGTTACTTTCAATTACAGCAGTTTGGTCTTTCAAAGTGGAAAGGTTTAAAGACTTTCTGTTTGTATAATGACACATCTTTCGGTTCTTTTAAAAAAAAACAAAAATAGCATAAATTAGCTCAAGAAACCGCAAAATGTGACGGTACTCCATAAATATTTTCTACACGTTGTTAAAAGCAATGATAATCTGCCACATTCACACAGTATATATTTAATATGACAGAACACTAGTATAGTTTGGATCAAAGTATATGCTTCATGAATTTATGAAGGTTTGTGAACAAAGCATCAAATGAAAATAAAATTACCCAATCTCTGGTTCACTTGAAATGAGACACGGTGATTACTAAGATTATGTCATTAAAATTGAAAACATTGTGCACAGTTCTACAATGAAATATGACTTCAACCCGTTTGTAGTGGGGTGACACACATAAATCAGTGTTAGTAAAACACTGCAGACTGTCATCGGGCAACTGCATGACACATTTGCCCGATCAATAAAAAATATGACGGTCATAGAGTCTACTTGCCCAGGGCAAGCAGGCACGCTTTAATGTCGAACCTTGATAAGCACCGGATAAATTAAGAAGTAATATATAATATTAGATATGACTTCACTGTCAGGCAAACTGCCTCACAAACTCACTCATATAGAAACATATAAACACATACCTTGCCAACCAAGAGGACACTGACAAGTGTAAGAGGTATAATCTGTAGATGGATGACACAGTCCTCCCCTCTGACATGGATGTGAGGCACAAGGATCCTGTTCCACTTCACAGTGGTAACCTATAGTGACATTAGACACATTTCTAATAATAATGAAAGTAAAGAAAATCTCTAATAAAATTATATAAAGGTGGTCGCTATAAAAAGTACATGCTAGGAGGATGTTGATGTCATAATGTAGTTTTCCTAACCTGTGAACGGTGGACTACATTGACAGGTATAACTGTTGATGCCATCAATGCAAAAGCCCTGGTTAAGACAGGGCCCAGATGCACATTCATCAATGTCCTTCTCGCAATTTACACCTAACAAGAGGGGGGGGGGGGGATTGTCAAAAGTCAGTGCAGTTTGTTCTGACTGCGTAGTAAAATTACCTGCTAAACCGCATTAATAATGGTTACCTTTAAAACCAGACTGGCACTGACAGGTGTAGCCATTGTGTCGGTCCACACAGGTGCCGCCATTTTGGCATGGACTGGGCTGGCACTCATTCTTTTCTTGATCACAGTGATGTCCCTCCCAGCCAGAATTACAAACACAGTGGTACCTTTACACATAAAAAAGGCCAGTTTAAAACATATATCAATCCCAAAATAACATCATGTTGCCTTCAGGCAATAACCAGCATCAGCTATAGGATTTTAAAAATGGCTATAACTTACTGTATTATACACAATACTTTGTGAACCATTAAAAAAATAAAACAACCTGACTAAGCCTAACTGATGCTTTACTTTGGGGATTTCCCCCATAGTTTACATAACTTGTGTATGTTCAAACATTCAAAGCTTAGAACATTAAACTTCCCAGCAGAGGAACATGGTTAACATACATATCTGGCTCTTCAATACATTCTCCATGGACACAAGGCTGATTAGCACAGTGTTCAGTCCCAGAGAGACACAGTAGGCCGTGGGTGCTGGGTGGGCACAGGCAATGAAACCCATTAACCTTGTCAATGCAGGTTCCTCCAATCCCACATGGGTTAGACTTACACTCATTGATCTCCGATTCACAGTAAGTTCCTATTAGGAAGAAATTCAAAAGAAATTAGGTGCTTATATAAATATAACAGCCTTCTTCATTTGTTTGCTGTTACCAATTTTATGAAATTTATAAAAACTTACCAGTATATCCTGGGGTGCACACACATTTGTATTCATTAATACCATCCTGGCACTCTCCAAACTGACAGGGGTTGCTTGCACAATCATTAGTATTGATCTCACAGTTTACACCTGAGAAGGAAAAAAACAGAGACAAACTCATGAACTAGAAATTGTTGGTCTTTCTATACGGGACATAATTTTACCCATCTGTATACTTAATGCTGAGATTTAAACTTCGCACAATTAAAATGCCCTGTGACACGGCAGATTAATTATTTGTTACAAAATGAGATATATTACCACCAGGGGGGGTAAGACTATAATTGAGTTTTGCGACAAGTGCAAAAATGTAAACAAAAAATAAATGTACATACAGCTCTTCATTACAGCAATGGAATGCAAATATGAAAAGTAGCAGCTACATTGTTATAGGGAGAGTGAGCACAAGAGAACAGAAATAAGGTGACAAATACAAACTGAAGAGAGAGAACAAGGCACATCAGAAAAGGGGAAGTGAGGGGATGAAACCTCAAAGTGAGACATAACATGGTGACTTGATGCCAATTTTGGTAACGTGAGTACAGTATAGAAAGCAGTACCAGGCCTAAGGGTAATACAATGTACAATACTGAGCTTACTAATCCAAACAGCACTGCATGCTGAGTGCTTCACTGATTGAAAGCTATACAGGAAGCTTTAAATATGGGGGATGGGAACTTTCATTTTCTAGCTGATTTCTCATAAGTTTATTAACATGACCTGGTAAAGAGACTAATGAGAATGATTTGGTTGTATTAAAAAAAGACCCAGTAGAATTCAATGTAATAATAAATTGTAGAAGGAACTACAAATGTATGGTATAAGATAATGTGTTGGGTGATAGTTGAAGATGTATAGTTACTATAGCATCAATATGTGAAGCAGAGCAGAGCTTTGTTTAACACCCTGCAAAAGAAGTGGCAGCAAAGTGTTTTTAATAGGAAAATGGCTGAAACACCCCACGTACCAGGTACCATGGGGTATACAAGGAGTTTTCTGGTTTGAAAGGCAGATATAACATTGATGATTACATTCAGTGTCTTGTTTCCATGTCTGTACTCATACAGATCCCATCAAACAAAGTGTTTGTTCAACAGCATTTCTGTTTCACAAGTCAAATGACAATTCCATCGAAGAATACTGTAAATTAGTATTAAGCTGTCTATTGTACGAGCATTGATTTAGCACATACCACTAGTTCCCGTTGGGCAGTTACATTGGTAGGCATCGACCAGGTCGACACAGCGTCCTCGATTCTGACAAGGGTTGCTGTGGCATTCTTGGACCTGGACATGACAGATGGAGCCCGTGTAGCCAGGATAGCACTCACAGGAGAAGGTGGCGATGCCATCTTTACACACACCATGGTGGCATGGTTCTGGTATGCAATCATTGATGTTCAGTTCACAAAGTAAACCAGTGAAGCCTGGGGAGGACATTTCTCTTTAGAATAACAACCAAATTAACTGCATCATAGATCAGGTGACCATTTCAAAATATTGTGTGATCAAATAGAGCAATGGGTTGTGTGAGACACACCATTTTTTCCTGTTTTTACACTCAATAGTAGTGGTTGCTCCACAATCCGTATTAAGACAAAATCACTTTTGCATCAATTTAACAAACAGAGATTGCTTTTTACCTTCAGCACATTCACAGTCATATCCATTAGGTCGATCGATACATTTAGCCCCATTCAGACAGGGTGTGCTGGAACACTCATCAATGTCTATTTGGCACATGTCACCGCTGAAACCTGAAAACGGAACACACAAAGAACATAGTAACATTTACAAAACATTTCAGACTACATAAACAAACTTTTCACTTTGCGCGGAAAGAAATCTATCAAAAAACAAAAAACATAATCAGAGCTTCACATATACTAACCTGCTGGGCATTCGCAGACAAAGCGGCTGACCTGGTTTAGACATTTACCCTGGTTCAGACATGGTGAGCTGAGACACTCGTCAACGTCTATCTCACAATGTGTCCCGTCAAATCCTGCATAAATGGAGAGAGATACAGGCTTTCATAATATCTTCTGTTTTTAAAGTTACCTAATCTAATGTTTTAAGCCTCCCTAGAAATACATGTTTTCTACAATTATTACCATTACTTTAGGAGTGACTCTTGATGGGTGACTTACTCTGTCTAGTAAATAATACCGTATTATAAACGACTGATCCCAAGAATCACACAATAAAAACTGTATCTCTGGATTAGAATGCGAAGTAATACATATATAAAACTCAGAAAATGTTTCATTTCTTAAGAGCTGTACCAGGCATGCAGATGCAGGTGTAGTCCCCAATGCGATCCAGACAAGTGCCATCATTCTGGCATGGGTTTGAGGCACACTCATTTACATCTTGCTCACAGCGTGGCCCAGCATAACCTCTAGCACAGTTACAGGTGAAAGAGCCATCAGTATTCACACACTGACCACCATGCTCGCAAGGATTGGTACCTGAGAAGAAAGACGGACAAGTTTAAAGTCTTAACAAAGCAGATATATAGCAGTTATATTTGTATATAAAAGGGTAGTCTTCATCCTCACCAATGCTGCATTCATCTCTGTCATTGTTGCAGGTGCTGCCCATATATCCAGGTGGACAGTTACAGTTGAACATGCCACTGATGGGGTTGGTGTCACACTGAGAGCCCTCTCTGCAGGGGTTACTGATACATGCGTCATCTCTATGGCAGAGTAAACCTGAAAAAATGTGTTCAGTTTTTTTATTAAAGATTCCAAACAAGCACCGTCTGTGCTGAGACATAACTATAACATCTCCACTACAGAGTTACTGATTGCCAGTATTTGTTTCTCTTTTTTGAGGTATATGTATATATACAGACATGATATCTAATTGGAAAATTAGAAACATAATACAGACCGACAACATTTCTGTTTTGGTCTAAAAACACATGCATGGGGTTTTCTACAACTGGCCCACCTGTCTTTCCATACGGGCAGACACAGATAAAGGAGGCAACACGGTCAATGCACGTGGAACCAGGGCTGCACGCAGCTGTAGCACAGTCATCGATATTTTCAGAGCAGTCTGGTCCACTCCAGCCATTAACACACACACAGACGTAGCTGCCAATCAGGTTGCTGCAAGTACCTCCATTCTGGCAAGTGTTTGGCTGCAGATGACACTCATCTACATCCTCTGTGCAATGTTGTCCTGTGGGTTGACAGGGAGAAGGACATGGAATAAAGGGTTATTACTCTGTTAATATTAAGTTTACTTTCAGTATATTTTAAGTAGGTTATTTTTAGATGCCTACCATCTTATCTAAAAAGCCATATTTTTTGGAACTATCGAATATGTACAGTATAGCATTATTTATTGACAGTGGCATTTTTTTAAATGCCCTGCTCAAGCATCACATTGGCATTGCTTCCCCCAGGTGGATTAGTACTATATAAACTCAGACAGGCCCAAGGAAGTTGATGTATGCATGTTTGTAAACGGAAAACCTGGGTATGCCATGTGTCTTAGCAGGGACACACCTTGTGTGTAGAAAAGTCCTCAGAAATATGAAAAAAGAGAACAAAGGACTAGTAACATAAAACATACATTGACTTGAAGCTCTCGAATGGGGAACCCACATACAGTACTGTACCACAATGAAACCAAAACATATGAATGAAATTAACAGTGGTCATGAGAACACATAAACAAACAACAACACAGAAACATCTCTTACCAGTCCATTCTGGAGGGCACTGACAGTTGTAAGTGTTGACTCCATCCATACAGGTTCCTCCATTGGCACACTGATGCCCTGGGCAGTCATCAATGTTGTTCTCACAGTTAGTTCCATTGAAACCTAGCATAAAAAAAACATTTAAGTATTCATCTTTCTCTATTTTTTTTAATATTGTCTCACACATGTTCTGATGTATCTATAAATGCCAGCTTTGTGTGTTTGTTGGAAACTGTAGCACTTGTAGTGCCTAACACAACACAGTCAGCAGGATCAGACTGTTTGCACCTCAAACAACATAACGCAACGATTCAGAAACTCTAAGCTATATCCATTTGTACAAATACAACTGTTACAGTGTGGCTCCTTTCTCTTATTAAATTTAATATTATTCGCTTTAAATTCTTCTAAGCAACTTTATGATTTTGCTCTCTCTCTCTCTTACTGGGGGACAAAACTGTCCATATCTCTATATGGTGGAAGGTTAAACTTTCACATGCAATATTATTTTAGCTTTCTGATCTGTATTTAGTTTTTTTTTTTTTTTTTTTTTTTTGTCCTTCGGCTTATCCCGTGAGTTCAGGGTTGCCACAGCGGATCATCGTCCGCATGTTGATTTGGCACAGTTTTTACGCCAGATGCCCTTCCTGACGCAACCCTCCCCAATTTATACCGGGCTGTTTAAAAAAAACAAAAATACAAAAAGGGTGAAGAAGAGTTTAAAATTGTAGTACCTGGAAGGCAGTGGCATGAGTAGCTAGTTTCAGAGTTCTGGTGGCAAGTGCCTCCATTTAGGCACGGTGAAGGTGAACATGGGATGTATGAGCTTTCACAGTGTCGGCCCGTAAACCCGGGTGTACAGAGACAGCTGTAGAAATGGAAAGTCAGTGTTATCTCATTTTCAACTACATAAACTGTTTCCTAGTAGTTTACACTGCATTTTCATACTGGGTTAGTATATATTGAATAAACTGTATTCTCACTTGTAGGAGCCAGGTGTGTTGACACATTTTCCTCCATTCTGGCATATAGAGGGTGTGGTAGCACATTCATTTGTGTCATTTAGGCAGCGAGGACCTGTGTAGCCAGGGGGACAAGAACAAATATAGCTCTCTGTCTGTCTGTTTCCACTAGACAGAGAGCTACATGTTCCACCATTGGCACAGGGACTTGAAAGACAGCTGTCTTCCTGTTCACATCGTGGTCCTAGAAAAATAAAGATGAAGGGGATGAGTGTTACTGCTTGAATAGTAGGAACAATGATGTGTGTGCTTTTACAGTTATTAACAGGTCTTATCATATATTGTGTTTTATACCATGATTCTATCAGCACAAATCAGAGCTTCAAAGCAAAGTACTCAGTTGCTTCTGGTGACATTTATGCCCTAAAATAAAATTATGAATGATTGAGGAATATAAGCCTGGCTTGATGTTATTTAATAGGGATGTGTTAGAATACATGAGAAAATTCCTAAATTAGACAGAAAAATATTAAAATATTTTATGATATTTCTACATTGGTGTCTACATCTTAATTGATTCTTACATTGCCAAATGCTGTAATATTAAAATCATATTTCATTAGTTTGGTAAAGTTTTAAGATAAAGAAAAATGTGGAAAATATTAACCTCCATTATTGAAGTAATAACATGATTCTCAGAAGGTTGATACAGTCAGCCTAAAATAACTTGCTTGGAAACTACAATGCAAAAATTATACTGTGACAACAATAAGAAAAGAGTTAGAAAATAGTCTTTATTGTTTTGGTGACAGACAAAAGCCAGACAAACTTCCTCTTGTGACTAACACCTGCAAGAAAAACAGTGTCTCACCTGTCCATCCTCTAGCACACTCACACTTGTACTTCTCGAGGGACAACAGGGTGCAGACACCTCGGTTGGCACATGGGTTGTTGGGGTAACATGTGGAGTTTTGAGGGGTCTGGCATTGCTGTCCAGTAAAGCCAAGAGGGCAAGTGCAGATGGCACTACCTGGTACAGGTACACCAGCTTTCATGGACACTGAGCAGTTCCCTCCATTCAGGCAGTATCCAGGTTGACAAGGGTCCTTATGGTGGCAGTACTCACCCAGGAAACCTGATGCACACCTGCACACACACAAAACCCCAAAATTAGAGATCAGGGATTATGTAAGGACACACACAACAATTTAAAGCCAATCATCTATCAATGAGGACAATAAAGTTAAAAGATAAGTTAACAAAAAAGACAAATAGATTTGTGTGCGCTTCAGAGAGAGGCAAACAAACAAAACAAAAGAGAGCATTTCCGTCAGGTGCACTAACACACTACATCAGACAAGTGCTGCTGAGAGCAACAACAGCTGAGAATAATATCTGCTCCTACAGAACACGCACACATCAAAGAAACTAATGAACCGACTCAGGTAAAAATTACTGCCTAGCACAAAGTCTTGCCACTGCTGTTTAGTGATCCAATCAATATGTAACAGTAATATGTAATTATGTGGAGTATTTGCAATATGAGTGGTTGTCCATAAAGAAAAACTAGTTTTTCAATTACTCTGAATATGGTAATGTTAATGAAGTGCATTTGTTTAGTGCCTTTACCCAAAGAAAAATATGACATCCTATTCACAATTAAGGTCTCATGCTCACAGTTCACACACACACACACACACACACACACACACACACACACACACACACCACCCACACACACCACCCACACACACCTCAAGAACAGTTTGATAATCTTTCGGGGCAAAGATCCACCAAGCCAATGGTCTGCCACTGGCCAATGTTTTTTTTTTTTTGGTTGGTTTGATTTTGTTATACTTTATTAATTCCTATAGGTAAATTTTACCACTAATCCTATAATTACTGAACAAACTGCTCTGAATGCTGAGATGTTGCGCCATAAACAATGAGAGATAAGGGGGAAGCTGAGCTTGGTGAAAGGTTTAAACTTGGGTCATTAATGGCAAAGAAGAAGTTCAAAAGCAGAAGGATGTGAGGTGGAGTTATCTGGAAGTTGTTGACTGATGCCTGGCAGAAACTAAAAACAAGTGAAGCAACTATTGGGACAAAGCAACAGATAAATAATATACCTGACAATACGTATAGTCATGTCATGATCTACACAAATATGTCCACATTATTGTTGAGGAACCTTTCTTGGCAGTAGCAGTTTGTTCACAAATGTGCAACTTCAATGAACTAAGCCTTATCATGTTGTGACCTCATTTGGTGCAAAAATCATTTCTGTTTTTCCCCCTGCCTTTTCACCCATTTCTTTCTATTCGCTTTATTCTCGTTGTTCAGTAAAATGATTCAGCTGCATGCCGATCAGTGGGCAGGAAATCACAATATTACACAACATGTCCACTAGAGATCACTTCAGAGACAATGTTCCCTTCGTCACTTTCTATTCCTCAGTTTTTTCATAATCCCACCCTCTTTCACTCACTACTTCTCCATGTGAGACAAAATTTGGTTAGACCTCTTCATTTCTTACAGAGCAAAAGACTATTACTCAGGTTATTTAATTGGTATGGTATTTAAAGCAGATGTCTGTTACACTGTGTGTGGCACATGGCAAACACGCTGTTGGACGACTGTGGGTGACAGAGCAACCTACTGCTTCTTACACAGGCCTCTAAATGTGCCTCCCCAGAGGAGCTCAGATAACATAATAGGAGAGCAGAGAGCACACATCAACCCACACACATACACAGCTGTATAAGCCTCTTTCATAAAAGCTGAAAAATTGTGAAAAAGTGAAAAATTGATGGACGAAGCAGACACGCAGCATATAAAAGATAAATAGAAGAGACATTAAACTGAAACATAACAGTGGGGATCTCTTTCTAACATTAATTTATTATTGGCCACTCCACCCAAAAACAGCTTGAAGATATTAGGTTGTGAGCTCATGAGAAAGAAGCAGAGCAGATGAATCATGCCAGGCAAAAGTTTCACAGATCAATCACATCTGTGAAACGTCTCCCTAGTATGATGTGAATCACTCAAAGTCTCTTCAAATGACAAACAACATGTGACAACATATTCCCACTCTCACTAATTTGCTTGGTTCACAAATGTAAATTGCCATGGACAAAAATAAACAAACTGATTTATTTGAATAAACACCACAACACTCCAGTGTCTATAATTTTTATTATTTTTTAATTGTTTTTGACCAGGTGTGATAAAACCATCTTTACTATATAAAAGCATAAAGAAGAGCTCAGGAAGTTTCTTTTATTCTTGTAAAATTTAATTCACCCACTGTACAGTGAGTGAGACACTGTGCTGTTGCCGGATATACTTACCAGCAAACTAAATGCACTGCTAAAAATAGTACTGCACAATTTAAAAAAAAGTTATTTTAGTTGACTAAAATTAGCTATGTGGTGATTACAGAGCCTTGTTTAAATAGATACGTTTACATTTGTTAACACTTTTTAAAGATTTATGGCTTAGGCAATGAACACTAATAGGTACTGCGACGGGCAAAGCTTTGCTGAATTTGTTCTTGTCATGGGATTAGTTGACAACAAAAATACAATCTCATCTTTTAAATGGTTAATCTACCCCAAAATTTTAAATTTGCAGATTAAACAGACAAACATAATAATAAATTAGTGATGTTCCCCTCTAAGACATACTCCAAGCCTCTTTGTCTTCGTCCAAGTTCGTCTCCACTGCAACCCACTAACACATGCCTTCCATCAAACACACAAATAAATACACAAACACAAAGATGTCCCTCCCCTCTAAACACAAACTTGACTTGGTCACAATATCACAATAAGACTGCTGTCCTGGAATTAGAGTGGCTCTTTTTTCCCTCCTGCACAGCCTTTTGACCCTTCTCCCACAGTAATGACATGGCCCTCTGCCCTTTGCTATAAATCACATAAGCAAGCTGTCACACAAAGATCACTGTGACCAGTTTTATATTTCACTGAGAACATTTCACACATTTCCACTATAACAAATATGGGCAATATGAGATGCATTTTAAAGTATTGCCACTTCAGTGAATGAGACAGGAAATTTGAAACATGCTTTGTTGCAAATTACAGTTCACTTCTTTAAAAACTGTGCTGGTGTTTTATAAATATATTTTTTAGAAGTATAGAAAGATAATTAATTTCTATTGTAGAATTGCCCTGTAACTATATACAACCCTTCAATAATTATTTGATGATTTCTATAAAAATCCAGAAGTGCTGAAGGAAAAAATACATAGTATAGATCCATTTAAGTTCTATCAAGTCCTATTAAATGAAACTGCTGCCATCTAACCAATGTTGACAGAACCAAATGCCATGGCATCAGGAAACAATCTGACCCTGTCCTTCAGGTTTCACTGCCAGATAGAGAGCTCATTATTAGCCTCTGGCTGTATCACTACAGCCTGTGGCAAACAGACAAGGCTGTGCATGATTCACATTATTGTCAGGGAGTGGTGGCTCACAGAGGAAGAGAGAACCTAATACACTGATACACTAGTCTGTCGCAGGAAGCAGACTTGTTCTTCTGACACGTTTTCATACACATACACAGTTACACACCGTACAGGACACAAAGCTAGAACTGGCAGACAGACAGGCACACTGTCTGTTTGCCAGCCACCTATTTACACACAGATAGCTCTACATTTATGAACATTACAGCAGAGAGGATTTCTGCTGCCCAGCTCATCTATGGGCTTCTTTGTTTTGCTCAATTAGGATTCTTTTTCCCTCCTCTTTTCTTCATCATTCTCTGATTCTGTGCAGTTTCTAGAAGTCCCCTTTTCCCTCTTATTCTCACTCCTCCACCTCTCATTTCTAACCCACTCTTGAGGTGTCAGGTTTCTACAGCTGGTTCACATTAGCGCCCCCATCTCTCTCTCTCTCTCTCTCTGTGCAACCCTTCTCTTCCTCGTTCTCTCCCTCCTCCTCTACCTTGTGCTGACCTCAGGCAGTCCTGGCTGGCCATGGGGGATTCTCACTCACTCATGTCCTCCAACTTCTAAATTCCTGATTCCTATATCCCAGGCTCCCAAATCCTCATTCTCCGCCCATCCCCAGTCACTCTTTCTCCATTTCCTTTGTGCTAATACTCTCCTCTTAGCTCTCCACCTTCCTATCCTTAACTAAAACCCCACCACCTCTTCCCTCCTCCTGAAGTTGCTATTCTAGTCTCAGAGGCGCTTAATAACTCCATCATACAGTGCCCCTGCAGCCATCACAGAGAAGGAGTGTGTAAGAGAAAGGGGAAGAGCATAAACCAGCTCACATTTCAATCCCTGGATCATTCCCTGGATTGACTACAGCATAGATGGCCTATTCACTGTATTCTAATCCTGTTTGTGCATGCATGAATATCACAAATCATGTGCAGGATAGGTTCTTCTCTTTACTGTTGCGTGTGTGCATAGCTATTCTGCTAGTTGTGTGGTGTAAGGAAATCAGAAACTAAAGAATTTTAGACATACAAAACTATGAACAGTATATAATTTTAAAAACCAAGTTAAGCTGGACAGAAATGTTTTCTTTATAATTTCTGCTGCAATTTAAACTGCAACCTTATCAGATCCACATATCTGGATAAAGCTGAATTATGAAACTGCAGCACAAAGCTAAATAACTAGACTGAAGTCACATTCACCAATATATTTGTTAGAATAAATAAAGTCTTCATATGTGAAAATAAATACATTAAAACTTTCTTCAGACTCCGTACCGCATGGATGAGATTAACCTTTACAGTCATAGCAGGCTCAGAAGTAACACAACGTGACAGCACTTTCTAGACCTCAAAGGTGAATGGTAGAGCCCATTTGGGGAGCTCCAAAGAGTGGTTTGAGTATGCTCATTTATATTTCAGCAGTGGTGGTGGACCAGTGTCTGTTCTACCTATACTGAGAAACGTCCACACTGAAAACCATGAAACTATTTCTAAAAATGTAACTAAAGCAAAAAGGTGTTTTTTGGAGTCTCCAATACTATTTTGTTGCTATTTATAAGTAGTTAGTCTCAAACACCATAAGTGACACAAGCTCAACAAGACCTCAGTAATAGCCCCCAGCCCAAGTCCAGCAGTGCTATATTAATGAGCGTTACTAGTAAGTTTACAGGAGTTTTGATTAAATTTAAGCATCCCAAAGAGTAGGAATTTACCACTTACCGATACCACTTTTTCTCAGATTGAGCTCAAGTACTCACATTTGTGTATTTGCTGATAGTAAGCAGTTGGCTATGTTTTTGTCATCACTTATCTTAAAACACACTGAAGATGTTTTCTGAGTATGAGTATCAGTATCAAGAAAACCTAACCAAAGAGGCTATTTGTACTATCACAGAATGACAGTGACTTCTGCTTCTGTTACAGTGGCACATTTATTGTGTGGATACTAAGAACACCAAGAAAAAAGCACAAAGAAAAAGCAGCCTGTTTAACAAAGCCACCCAAATTTAGATGTAAAGGTTCAATTCCTTAGTTCTGTTCTTTTGTAAATTAAATTGAACATTCATTAGTTGTGTTTCTGTTTCTGTGGGTTGGAGGTGTACTTTTGGCACACTGTCACTTCTCAGCACAGTTTTTTTTCTTTTCACTGCAACAGAGAGGAGCAGAGGCAGAAGAAAAATAACATCACAGAAGAGGCGGGCCAAGAGAGGTGTGAGAATGATGTCAAAGCTGTAGAAAAACAAAAGATGAAACAGTGCATAAAAGAGGAAGGTGAATGAATTAAGAGAGCACAACTAGGTGGAAGTAAAACCCCAAAAAGTAAAGAGCCAGACATACATAGAGAGGAGGAACCAGGCAGTCAGACTGAAAAGAATTACTGTAGAAAGAATAAAAGGAGTGTAGAACAGGGTGGAGTCCAAACTAGGGCCATGTGGTAAAATTTCAAGCCATGTTTAGGAACATTTTCGAAAAGACTCATCTCAGTAGCTGTGGTACACAGACTGTTCTTTTGCCTGCCGCTCCATCTTGTTCTGTCATTATTCTGTTAGTGTGGTTGTTTAAAGTGGAATCTCCAACAATAGATCTGTGGGCCTATAAAGCTACAGAACTAGTTCTACGCTATGCATAGTCCCCCACTGACTTAGAAATTGATGACATAAAAGAATGTAATGTACGTGTCCAAGTAATTTTTACATAACTAATCTGCTTGTGTTTATTGAATAACAACATTTATTGCAGCAGCCCTCACATAAAGACTACCATGTTTCTTTACATCTTAGGTATTTTTGTCTTTATTTAAAATGTCTGCATGGAACAAGTACTTAACAAAAGGGAGAAATCAAACAATTTCCTTTTTTTCCCCCTCATGGTTCTGACTTACTTTTTTATAATTAAACAAGTAAAGAAGAACTAAGACTCACACCGTTCTGCACCAATCCATCACATGTACAGACAATTTGTGACCCTATGACAAAACTAACATCTTTTTAACGTCACATTGTCATCATCACAGTGTGTGGAAGAAAGCCACTTGTCACCTTACTGAATGTGTGTTTTATATCTGGTTGCTACATTCCCCATTGTTTTGTAAGACTTCCTCTTTCTGACATAAGGGTTTGAGCCTCCAAGCACTCTTCTATATGTACAGTTTACACTTTTTTTATGTGGCTGTTTCTTTTACCAAGATGAAAAAAGACATTTAGACCCCAATGGTCATGATGACCGCATTTAGTCTAGTGAGATGGCACTAGTGTTTAAAAAACAAACCAAAAAAAAACCAAAACTATTAACTGACAACAATTTCACTAGTAGGAACTGCCACAGTATTGTAAGTCACATTGCTACACACAGCAGACATCAGCCTATGAACTTGTTCTCAGCTCAAGGTGTCCCTAACTTTTCAAAGAAACACACACACAAATGTGCACAGAGTACATACACAAGGAAATTCTTATCATTGTGGTTCTAGTTTCAACCACATTAACAGTGCTATTAGCTGTACTGTGGGAAGTAGATAGGCCTTTGGGGAGCGGGCAATTATTGCCGTGGGTTATAATATCCTAGTTTAGAGTTTGTTGACTTTAGTTTGGATCATGTGCCTAACCCAGTTAAAATCTGTGCCTGTGAGTGCATGGGTATGTGCTTGACTCAGTGGATGTTGTGTCAGCTGTGGAGGTGTGAAGCAGATAGGAGGAGTGATGTGTCCAAATTGCTTTTTTCTAGGCTCTCCTTTTTGCGTCTCTTTTACACTCAGTGCCTACTCTGGTTCCTTCATTTTTAGGCTAAAGACATGAGACTTCTGGAGGATAAGGACATACAATTCCACCACAGCTTGCTGTGATGTGACACAAAAACAGACTAAACACCAAAGCCAGAGAAGAAGATCTTAAACCAAGGTCTTCAAACACACAGATGTGAATTTGAGACTAAGGGGTATCGCTATAACAAACGCAAATAGGTAAAGAGTGCAAAAATGATCCCACAGGCAATTGTGATGATTAAAATAAAAAAAAAAGAAATCCAGAGGTAGTAGTAAAAATAGTCTAAGGTTGTGGGAGAGAGATTAAGAGACCAGGTGAGTTGTGTCCAGAGGCACCTAAATCCCTAAAGCAGTGGGGGGAGGCATGGATGGATGAGTGACAGTTTGATGAAGGAGGTGTAAGAGGGAAATAACAATCTTTTCTCCATTCCACATCTCCTTCATCTCACTCCCCTCAACAGTACTGTTGTCTCATCATTAGAAAGGAGTTGTGCTGTGAGGTATTCCTCCTCAAATTACCTGTAAAGAGTCATTCTCTTTTCTTTTGGCCAACTTTCTTCCTTTGTCTGCCCAGCAGGCAAATTCTTTCTGTCAGATCAAACAGACAGCAGGTCTACACAACACAGTAACTCTGTCCCCTCACTCTTAAGAAAAGACTATTTAAAACAAACATGAAAGTGCATGACAGTGACCGCAAGAGAAAAAAGTGGGGGTGGGGGTTGTTGGGGGAGGTGGAGTTAATCAGTTCACACCATGGCCTGTCAGCAGACAAAGACTTCTTGTTCTGGGGAAAAATAGGGTTTTGACAGTAAAATATGTATAGGCTCAATCTTGCTTGCACTTAACAGGTTTTAACTCAGCGAGTCAGACTCACTGAGTTAAAACCTGATGGTGTAAGGGTTCCTCTATGGCCCATGAACAAGACAAGTGTTTCTGAGCTCTTAAGCAGTGCTTCATGAGATAATGTTTGCCCATTATGTTTATCCACGCTGCAATGATGTAAGTTAGAAATACCTAGCATGCATTAATCCACACAGTAACACACCTATTTCTTACACCCAAAGAAGATAGCTTGCAGTGTCACCGGTTAGACAGCTTCACTGCACCCTGCCCTGCAAGGAAGCCAGTTGGCCTCTCCCATGCAATTCATATCTTTCACACAATATTCATGTTCAAAAGGAGACACCTGAACTTCCTTTGCAAGACATTTTCAGTACACTAATAATAATAATAATAATAATAATAATAATAATGTGTTTTTTCTGGAAATATAATTGTGAAAGTCTGTGCAACACTAATGTGTGCAAGCAAAAATTTTATACTTTAGTTTTGTACTTTCCAAACGTTTCCATATTCTTCCCTTTTTGTTCTCTCGCTCTCAAAAAAAACAGCAAATACATAGTCTCCTAAAATTAATTATATGATAGAAAATAGACCTGGAGTTGTTTTATGTTTCCTTCAATTTACAGTAAATATGAAAACTAGGAATGTCAATTAAATACTAGTTTCTTAATAAAATATAAATTAACAAATAATGCAGAAGACAACAACATGTTACTGACACTATTTGTATCTATTGTTATCTGATGTAGTACCTGGCTTTGCCACTAGATTTGTCGTGCCGTTTAGTGAAATTACATTACAGGTGTTTGCTGACCACCTCCAGGGGCTCCACAAGTAATAATAATGTTTACTGTGGCTTACTGCATTCAATGTGTTAGATGGGTGAATGAATTTAATTCACTTGGTAATCTCATCGAAAGCTCCAAAATCTCCAAACCTGCTCATTAGCACAGGGCAAAAGATCAGTGTAAAGGCCGGCACACAATTAATGACTGTAGAGCCCATTATGAATGTGATCTGGTCGTGAAAACTGGTGGGACCGAGCTGGTGCCAGTCTGACACAGTCCGTGTGGGCAGTCAGCAGAGAAAATTGTTAAGTGTGTAAGAACATTCTGGTCTTTAGTCATTTGTCCATGCCACTCATACTCAAAGAATTTCTTAAAACAAGTTAAATATTTGAGGGAGTACAGTACCTAGATTTCCATTTCTATTTAGAAGACGCTTTTTTCCAAAGCAACTTACAAGTGAGGCACAAGGCAAGCAAAAATCTAAGTCAAGGAGAAAACATCAAAGCAAACTAGTAGTACTGAAGTGTTTACATTTCATGAGATGCAAGTATAAGAAAGACCAGGAAGAAGGCTTTTTTTAATAGACTTAACTACATAAGAAGGTGTAGAAGATGTATTTTTTTGAATATTGGCAGTGAGTTTGTTCTGCATGCACAGTTCGGTAGCTCAATCCACTATTGTGGGATCCCTATAGATTTACATTAAGTTACATTGTTATTAAGTTATTTTACCTCCATGTTCTTCTGAGGGCTCTACAGTCACATCAGTGGTTAAAGATTTTATTAGAGGGCACTATATTCAACAAACTGTTAACAATTAAACTGATTATTGAATAAAATTGCCAACCATCAATTTCAGAAACCGTTAAAAATCTACATCGTCATAGTCAGAAGAAGGAATGGAGTTGCCATTTGAACTTAGTGTAGCTCCTGGCTAATATAAGTCTGTCAAATTAATTATTAATTTATACAAATATGGACAGCCAGACTCAAGTCCTCATCCACGTGTTCAGTATGAAGACTGATACAAGCCAAAAGGCCACAGTGACTGTTTACTCAAAACCAGCTGCCTTTAATACACTAATAAACACATAATTAGATTTTTACACAATAACCCTTTTGACCAGCAGCACTGTGTGCGTAGCAGAAAAAAAACTGACTGACTAGATAATCAGTCTAACAGTAAGCCTGCTTTCTGTCAGCTGACACTAAACTGGGAGGCTCCTGTGTGAGCGCATGTCTTTAGAAAGGCCCCTCTATTATTTTCTTGTATCATTAATATCATTTAATTCAGACAAATACTAGCGCGACAATCAAGAAAAGAAACAGCTTTGCTAAACAAGAGTGGGAGTGAATTTTATTACTATTTAGAATAGCATCAAATAGTCCAGAATATAATAAATACAACATGATCAAAATCCATTCTAGTCACATTTAACAGGTCCAGAATAAATATATATTGTTCATGATTGCCATCATCATAAAATTACTACAAGTACAGGGCCTTATACAAATGTGTACACACACACACACACACACACACACACACACACACACACACACACACACACACACACACACACACACACTAAACCCTTTTTGCACCTACAGTGTAGTCTCTATTTAGACAGGAGGAATGACAAACACTGATTAAGGAATGTTTCTTTCTTATTCCCCATTAGGAAAGTAGCAGGGTGTTGAAATTCCAAAAGCTCTGGGAAAAGACACAAAGCATGATTCACAGCACATTTGAAGAAATATGATCAGGTTCATGAACCAGCTATGTGTGTGTGTTTTCTTTGGGAATTTGGCTCGGGAGTGGCAACACAATTATAAAGATAGCTCAGCCTTAATTACAAACTAGGCAAAGTTGGCAGAAAGTGTAAGGCATACATCACAGTGGCCACGGCTCTCATTTACACTAAAGCGCATTTCCCTAATGGTCTGATTTCACCACTGGCAGTAGAAGACACTTAGATGCAAGTTGTAAGGTTCTAGAGAAATGTTGCATGTGCCAAGGCACAAATGGCTACACTAACATGTGCGGTAACAATACCTAAATTTTTTATTTATTCAAGCATGTATAGGATTGTTTTTCCTCATCAGTTACACTGAATGGATTACTTTCTCATGTCATAAAAGCATCCACAACAATTTATTTGGGCAGTAAAATATGTTGACAATGCTGGGGGCCATCAGTTTTATAGAAGAAAAAAAATAAATAACAAAAAAAAGAGTAAAAATCAAAACCTCTGAAAAGTCCTAATAAGATCCTGAAGGTGGGGATGTGTATATTGGTATTGTTCCCACTACTGGAGTACTTTGACAGACAGAGCATTCTTTTATTCTCCTTTCAGGCCTGAGCAAAACCTCATGGTCCCGTGGACAGACTGGGGTTGATCTGAAATCCTGATGTCTGGACTGGCTTTTCCATCCAGCAATTCCCTTATGAGGTGTATTCTATTGCTGTTCACATTCGTATTAAAGTGTTAGGATGACAGCATGGGTTAAACTGAGCATGCCTGTGTGTTTGGTCAGAAAGCCAACCATTCTGTCTTACCTGCAGTATTCTGTGCCATTGGAATAGGTCAGACATGTAGAATTGTTAACACAAGGCGCCTTATCATCCATACATTGCAGAGCTGCAAGAGAAAAAAAATGAGTGAGAGTGGAAGATCAGACAGGCATTTTTTATTTGCTGCAAATACATAATATCAACAGTTAAAGGACAAAAAAAATTAAGCCATTCACAGAATGTTTTCTTCACATACTGCACCAAATGCAGAGAATCAACATCACAACTTCATTATTACGTTGGTCTTGACTTACTGTGTATAGACAAAGACCTACACAGACACTACAATTAGGATGTGCTTTGACATAATGTGCCTAAAACTTATAAAATATCTGTCTATAACCTATTTAAATTACCAGGCAGTTTCTCACAAGCTGGGTAGCTTTAGAATTGCTTGCTGTTCAATTTCAAATCAAACACTGCTCAAAACTCATTCAAGTCCTCAACCGGACCACTGGTTACCTGAGGCAGTAAGTTCACTCTAGAACTCTGAGGGAAACCCTCTACTGTAGTCTAAAGGTTTTTCCTCTATTCCCTCATGATTAAATAGAAATTAAAGAAAGCTTGCCACCTATCTAGCCAACTATGCAAAGCCAGGCTGAAATCAGCTAGTGGTCACAGGGCAGCCAGATGGGCAGGCAGACAGAAATGAGCCTTGAAGGGGACAACAAAGCCCAACTATCTCCCAACCAGTGAGATGCTCATAGCCAGACACATCAGTCTTTGTGCTTTGAGACACATGGTTGAAGTGGCCTTCATGCACACCATAGCTGCCCAATATGCCAAACAGTGTGTTGTTCTCTCTTTATTAATGAATGTGATACGGTAGGCTAATGAAGGAAGCCACTGTTAACTGTGGTATAAATTAAACAGAACAAGAATAAATAATTTGCACTGATATTACAAAACCTGCTATACTAATATTTAGTTTAAATTAAGTTTCATGTGTTAGGAATAGGTATGTGATGTATCCCCGCTCTGCAGAAAGAGCTCTTTTACAAAACTGAGAGTAGGTCAGCTGATTTCAAAGAAACGCCAGCAATGTCTTCACAAAATAGTCAATACATTACAGGAAGTGTGCTCAGCAGTGGTGTTACTTCCTGCACCTAGATTAATCACAGTGTCTTTCAAGATAAAGAGACCTTGTGACAGACATTTCATCTTTATAAATAATTCATATAATTTTTGGGGTGCTAAAAGTTGGACACACATACTGTAGTTTATCAATCAACGTCCAGTTTCTAGACTGATCTGTTCACAGAGTGAAGGCATACTAATGCCTCAGAGACAGGCAGACAGACATAGCCCATTAGACATGGGGATACAATACATAAACCACTGTGAAATCCATAATCCCAGCAAGCACGCACGCACACACACACACACGTCTCTTTGTGTCTCTTTCTGTACTGTACAAGCAGTATACATATTTGGACATGCACATAAAAATCTTGCACATATATGATAATCAAATGCAAAAATTCCACACATTATTAAGTGCAGGACTTGACATTAAGCTTTTTAGACCACTTGCTTTTCGGGTAAATTGCTGAGATGTTTTAGTTGACCGACAGCCAAAATCACTTGTCCAAGATAGAAACTATGGGTCTATTAAAAGGCAAATAAAATAAACTGTTATTTGTGCACTTAGCTGCAGCTCTGTCTGGAAAAGTTTGGTAAAGGACACAATGTGATGTAATATTAATATGACAAAATAGTTTGAATGCTCCATCTGTAGCACAGATCAACTTTATTAATGCTTCAATTATTTAGGGTGAAATTAGTAAAAATGTACAGTAAATCTGGCCAACATAATAATGTATGATAGACAATTGTAGGGGAGCAGAGGAAGGAAAGGCAAAAAAAAAAAAAATAGACCGTAATAGACCGTTGTTATCCTCCAACAGGCTTGACGAGCTTCCCGTGCATCCTGTCATAATGAAAGATGCAATGATCTTACCAGATCTAGGACAGCCTGCCTCATATTAGACCCTTCACACACGCACACACAATGCTGTGTGGGTCAATCAATTCCTTGACTTAAAGACTTAAAGTTTGGAAAAGGTTTCAGCAATCCATGTCTCTGAAATACAGGCACAATGTTCATATGCACTCAAATGATTGACCAATGCATTGTTATCAAAGGTCATATTATTGGCATTTCATCCTCTTCACCTAACTTTTCTCACATTTCACTATCAATGAACCATGGACAGAACAGATTCCCAGGAATGGAAGCCTTGATAAGACCTGATCGACAAAGTCAAATGGGAAACTACAGCCAGATTGTGCAAGCAGAGAAGAAACACAAAGATGCGGTAATTAATATTATTTGGACCATCATACGTGATCAAAAGCCCTTCTTACATTTCCCACTAAGTAAACTAAATTAGAGAAATAAAGCAGAACATAGTATAGCAGGTGTCAGAGAAAAAGCACAGAGTTGTTTTTCCCTTCAAACTAGCTATAATGACCAAAACATGACAAGGTTATATTGTATAGCACCTTTCAAACTTATAAAGTTCTGCTGAGAGATAGAACAAGAGAGTCATTCAAATCGTATCCCTGAATGCCACAGTGTCAACAAAACAAGCCTTTTGATCTGCATAAAGTTTCAGTTTGAAGATGTGGTAAGGGAAAACTACTGAGTCGCTGTCTTGAAAAATCAAGGAGGTATTGCAAGCAGAGGTAATGTTTCCATCTACCTTTTGAAAAACCCAACTTAGCAAAAAATAAAAAAGTGCAGATATAATACTAAAAGACAAATGGAATTATACTATACAATCAAGATGAGTCTGATGTCATGGCATCCTGCTTTAGGTCATTCTTCCACTCCACAAGAAAGCCCCAAAGAGTAAAATTAGCATAAGTGTCTGGGCTGTGCATAACCACAAGTTTTGATTTGGAGACCCTTGTTGCAACCCACTCTTCATCATCAAACTTAAAAAAAGATCAAAAGAGACTTCTTAGTACAATAATGAGACAAAATGCAAATGATAGTAGATACAAAATTATACTACAAGCCTTGTAATTCAGGAAAATGTAAAACAAACAAACATATATAAACACAGTCAAAATCGTTATAAGTTATAAAAGTTAGTACAAGTTATGGACAATAAAATACTTGGACATGTATCAGTAAACAATTAGCTAATGTTCAGCTGACTAAGCTTAACCCAGCCCCACAATTCAACATTGCGAGACGCATTCTAGTTTCCAGTATTGAGTAAAGGAGAGCTCGTCTCTGGAGGTTGACACAGATATCTTGCATCACTGTCATTAACCTAACAGAGGATGACACAAATTAAAAATGTAGTTGGAACCTGGAAGCTCCAATATTTTGAATATGTGTAAACATTTATGACAGCCCATCTAACAGTCTACTAATCCTTCTCAGGGTAATGTATCATGACATGTGCTTCAGAAATTTCCTACTGATATTCAATGCAAAAAAAAGTGATGATCCTATTTTACTTCCGTCTCCACCATCGAGTCAAACATTTCACAGTGAATTTTATTTTATTTATTTTTTTACATATTCATTATCCCCAGAAGGTCCTGGGGATATCCTGCTCCATTTGGTGATACCCTGACTTTTACACTTGACTCACTGTCTTGTCTTGATTATTTTCTTGTTTTCTTCTTTAGTCAGTGGAACACCACAATTAGTGACAAAAGCCTAATGACACGCAAAGCATTGTCATCAGATTGTCTATTTTGTTTGACCAACATATTTAAATTACTATAGGCTAGATAGCACCAAATCCCCACTGTAACTTTTTCTCCTCTATTAAACTCTTAACTTTCTATTACTTGAAGCATTTACTGCACTGTCCCCAAAGCAAGAGCAATGTGAATGTCATAAACTGTGGTAAAAGGCAGTGACCACAACTACTTTTGGGTGCATGAACTAACTTTAAACCATTGGGTCTTTGTAAATTGGGATATTGTACTGTAAAAACCCATAAACAATGAAAACACAGACTTAAGTGTGAATAATGCTGAAGTAAAGAGAAGATAAAAAAAAAGAAAAAATGTGACGGGGAGCCTGGTTGTTTGTGGGTTGTTTGTGATCAGCTGGCATTAACATGGATTCTCCCTCAGCACTCGCGAGTGCTTTGTCACTGACACCACAGCGGGTCCCTAGAGGGATCCAGGCATGTGATGAGAATAAAAAAAAAAACACTTTCAAAGAGGTAGAGAAATGTAGGCTGAGGGGGAGAGGGAGAGAGATAGACAGACTTAGAGCTAATAGCTGTGGATTGAGATGGGGAAGTAATTACAAAACTGCAGACAAAGACTACACACGAATGGGTCTCCTTGAGCCCTGGCACACATCCATACAGCACAGGGCAGGAAGTTGTTCGCGCTGAGTGAGGAAGTAACCCCATTTCCTGGAATTGCTGTACAAGCCTCCATCTCCAGCAGGCCAAACAGTCGTCATGGTAACCTGCAATAAAATACCCTTAGCTCAGCATGGAAGGAGGGAAAAGAGGCTCAAACTAAACACCACTACCCTGAGGGAAGCTTTACTGGCCCACACAAACAGCCGAGGAACCAAGAAGTACAAACCAAATTTAAGCTTTTAGGTTTTATCTCTCGGGTCGGCTTCAGTCTGAGGCTGATGGCTTACAGTAAGAAACAGGTCAGTGCCAACAAAAACAGCAAAAGCATGTGATTATTAGGGATGTCTGTGGCTGATCTTGTGAATGTTTATCAGGCCAAATCTAGACAATAATAAATCCAATAGTATCTGAATTTTTAAAGTGGATCAAATCCTGCTTTAATGTAACCTACTAAACACCCGGTACACTTGCTGTCAAAAATGCCCAAATGTCTAATGTTAAGAAACTGCAACATAAACTTATAACTTTCAAAACAGAAACATATGAGCCTGAGACTAGCTCATGAAATATAGCAAACAGAAGAAATTAGTAAAAAATGAGATGAGAAAATGGAGGACAAAAATCCTCCATCTTCTTCAGTTGTTATTATTCCAGCCACTCAATTAAGAAGGTCGGCTTGATGTTGTAAGTAATTGGAAAAATTGTGTCTATTGAGTATCATTTATAGATGAGTGTATCAAGCAGAACAGCAGGGCAGTGGGATGCACTGCTGGCTCCCTGGCTCCCTGGCTCAAGTGAGGTGTGTGTGTGTGTGTGTGTGTGTGTGTGTGTGTGTGTGTGTGTGTGTGTGTGTGTGTGTGTGTGTGTGTGTGAGAGAGAGCTGGAGGGAGAAAGACACAGACACAAACAGGGAGAGCAGACCAGACCTAGCAATTGCAGGGACTTTCCCTAGCTTATTCATCAGACTTTTTTTTAGTTTATGGTAAAATAAATATCGACTTTTGTGAAGGCTCAATCACCTTATTTTTACATTTAAATTGGAAGCTATGATTGACTTTGTCTATAATTACAGTCACACAAGACATGTAAATAACATACATATCTGGTGTTGCATTACCATATCTGCAAAATAACCCACAACTCACTTTAATGCCCTTCCTGGGGAGACAAGGTGAATTTACAATGCAAAATAAGAGCGGTAACTATGTACAATATAAATAAGTGCTACAACAACATTATTTTAGTATTTATATGCTTTTAAAAACGCCCTTTTTTTCTTGCTGATTCAAATGTTTAAAGCAGGTTTTGGTAACATTTTCATTTCTTCACGTCGTGTCGATACCAGTTTCCGGCATTGGGCCTGACCCTGCCTTAGTGTATTCGTACTTGTACTCATAAAACTTCTCAGGTATTGTGCCTGATGCCAAATTAACCTATGCAGCTAGTTGACGGTGGAAAATGTCTGTGGTTTAAAGGTGTATAAGGATAATTAAAACCAAATCATGCTCAGCTGTGCTGAAGTCTTAAGATCCAGTTAACAGTAATACTCATGATCCTCAAGAATACTTTAAAAACGTTTAATATTTGTGACTGACATCAGCAGCAACTGTTATTTTCAGCAACTAAAATGTTACTTGAACTTTTTTTACGTTCTTTTACGTTCATATTTCTGTGTAGACCCTACAGTTCATGTTGTCTGTGCTTCTCCATCCAGGATCTCATCCCAAATCTGTGCTTTGTTTGCTTTCTTTTCAGCGAAAGCTACTCTAGTCATACACAACAGTTGCCACCATATTTGTTATGGCAGGAGAACACACAAGAATTTCAATTCTTGTGGGAATTGCTTAACTGCAATAGATTAAAGAGTATTTTACTGATTCTCAACTCATACTAGAAGAAACAGTTTAGTACTCAGTACTCCGTATCGGTGGGTATTCAAATGTAAGTACTTGTACTCATACTGGAAAAAGTGGTATTGAACATCTTCAGTTCATATTAATTTAGTTTTCAGAATTTAACCACCAGTGTAAAAATAAGAATTACCACTGACAACAAGGAAATATTGCAATATAATGCATGGTCTCATATCTGTATTACTTATCCTTTTCAAACTCACATCGGGGGCTGGAGCCTATCCTAGACATCACTGGGGGAGAGGTGGGATACACTGTTGAAAGGTTTCCAGTCTATATCAGGGCCAACAAAGAGACATACACAGATAGACAACCACTCACACTCATTTCTACGGGCAATTCTAGAGACACCAATTAACCAAAGAAATGGATGTCTCAACTGTAAGTGGAAACCTAAGTACCTGGATGAAACCCTAGCAAGGGGAGAACATGCAAACATCAAACAGAAAGGCCGTAGTCGGCCAGGATTTGAACCAATGATTTTTAAGCAGTGACGCCCCAGCGCTAACCACTGCCAGGTTAGTTTACTATCACAGATGACTTCCAGTACCCTGGTTTGGCCAGATAGATCTCACATCTAGTTTTCCATTTCCTCTAGATTCTTAGCCAAAATAACTCTTTTAATACACTCAATTTACACTCAACACCCTTTCACTATGTGACAAATAATAGAAAAAATCTGACTATTTCATCATCAATATATTCTATGCTTTCTATGCACTGGGCAATCTTTATTGGTGAAATTTGTGTTTTTGCCAGAATGTTGCACCAAACTGCATTCAGCACAGGTAACCAAGAACTGCTAGGTTTTAAAACCAAATAAGTTATGAACTACAGGTTAGATCTGGTTGTTAAACTGAACTAAATTAATATTGCAATTAATTATACAGCACATCTGAGCTTTTCTTTGTACTTTCCCTCCTGCTACTTGATGTGCCCTGCTTGGTTCATTACTCCATGCACCCTGCTTGCCTGTCTCCAGGCTTACGGGACTGTGTTAGCCAAGGAATGCAGGCCACAGTAATTCCCTGTTAATTTGCTAACCTGTTCAACAGTGCAGACACAACACTCTGTAATCCCTAAGACCTTCACAGCCACAAACACCACCCCCTATACTAACAGTGCATGTGGTTCACACACGGCATGCACCTAGCTTCATTCACAGTTTGACTTGTATTTATTTAACGTGTGATGATCAAAGCACTATACTGTTCAATCAGGCATGTGTACTGTATTGGCATGGTAGTGGTAACAGATCCATTATCTATAAATAACGCTCACCTTTCTGCAATGCATGTCTACTTCAATAACAGTAAGTCAATGGGATTACATCTGTTCAAAAGAGCATGGCTACAATTTTACATGCATACCATGTGTGCATGCACTAAAAGAAAAACACATAGAAATACAGTACATTTGGAGTATAGTCCTACAGCCCTTCATTGACTTACTCAAAAAGTTCCACACATTATTTACTACTCTCTCCCACTAAAACCAACAAGAATGAGAGTAAAACACATGTGGAAGCCAGGCCTTTTAGCTACACTATTAATAAGAAGGTAGAAGGCTGGACATAATATAAAATGAAAAAACAAACCAAAAGCTTAGAGGGTGCCACAAAGAGAATGTCTTAAGCCACAGTAGTAACACAGCCAGAAAGCAGTAGGCAGAGATGGTGGTCAATAAATAATGCAGTGTGGTGGGCATCTCAATAAAAATCTTTGTCTTTAGAGCACAGAGCAAAGCACAGCCCAGATAAATTACATTTCACACCAGACTCCAGCTTGGGTCAGATGCAAGTAAACCATGGGCGGCACAATTGCCGGGCTTTGTTAGTTTTATCCACTATGCAACACACACACACACACACACACCAGCTGTTTGCTGTTTGTACATGTCAAATATATGCAACCATCCAAATTCCCAAACCATTGTGGTAACACCAAGTCATGTGCCACAAACATGGTACCTACGCTAAGAATTAGATTAGCATTAACACTACAGTGATACCAATATTAGCAATATTTCAATACAAATTGGCGTCATTGTTCTGAGACTGTATTCATAGTGGAAGAAGTCACATACATCAGTGCTTTCAACTCTGTCAGAAACCACATAAACTTGTAAACAGATGCCAATTTACATTCTGGCATGTTGTTATTAGCAATATAAATTTGTTACAAATCACCTTTTGCAGTTTGAAGCAAACTAAAACATTTACTTTGGAGCGTAAAAATGTGAACAAGTCTTATTATATGATAAGTAAACCTCAAAACTACCTCAAGTCATCAAGGTAAGCAGGACCCACTAACATGCTATCCTGTCATATGGAAAACCACTTGTGCCTTGCATTGCATCACAGGCTATGATCACATGAAGTAAAGTTCAGCATTAGAAGGAAAAGGAAAGGTAAGAATGATGGAAAGAAAACAAATTCAAGTAGTGCAAAGCTGTGAGTGTGTGTGTGTGTGTGTGTGTGTGTGTGTGTGTGTGTGTGTGTGTGTGTGTGTGTGTGTGTGTGTGTGTGTGTGTGTGTGAGTGTGAGAGAGAGAAAGAAGCAGATCAGAGACGGAGGGAAGAATATCAAACACCAACAACATTCCACCACCTCTCTTTGCACTGCATGTAGCACATTTGCATTGTACTCTCTTTTTTGTGTAGCTTCTTTTTTTTGCTAGTAGACTACAGTCAATGATAAAACATAACAAGTAATAGCAAGACTTTCAATATTCTGCATAACCATTTTTTTTTTCGGAAAAGACACTGATTTAATTATATCTCTAGCAAGTAAAATGATGGACATAATCTACTATTAACCAGCTCTAATCTTCTGTTTTGTGCCATCTGATAGTTGTGGCAATTTTTAAACTAGACAACCTTTAACTCTTCCAAGTAATGCCGTGTTCATTGTGACCTGACCCAGGATCTAAAATGGTATTTTGGAGCCCAATCAGTGGATACTCATAAGTGCTTAACTAAGAACGCATATATTAAAATCTAAACCAGTTTCATGCTTATTTTATGTTTAATAAACAAGGACACTGCTAGAGGTTTGGTACAAAACACTGGTGCAGGTTTCGATTGGTTACCATATTAGTAATATAAATTCTCATTATATGTAGATTATTTTAATTTTCCCAGTTCTTACAGTCACTTATTCCTTATTCCTAGTGCACTTGATTGACAATTGACCCCAAGTGACTCATGAGTAGGGTCAGTCTCTTAAATTCTACAATGATATTGCTAGAGATCTTCACATTTAATCGAGTACTTTGTCACTGTCATTTCTCCTAATTCAGGCAGTCTAAATATGGTTAAGTGTCCATTTTGAATTCTTGCTCTCATTCTCATAACATCTGGGCAGCGGTGCAACTCAGATCAGACTGAGTCAGGACTAGTAGGCCCATAGTAACCATATGAAAACAAAACCCTCTGACTTTGACACAGAGTGACGTTAGCTGCAGTTTCAGTTCCATTTTAGTGAATATATGCAATCAATTCAAAGATTTTAAAATGAGTGAAATTGGTTAAGAGTCTTGAAAGTTTTAACCTAATAACTGAATAAGTGTGAAGAAAGATAAAATATGCTAAATGGCGTTACTAAATGTGAGCTCAATGAAAATTTGTAACGAGTCTAATCAAACGCCAGACTGAATTAGTAAACTTAGCGGATGTTTTGGGTAAAAGGCCACACGGAACCTATCACAACGCAGCAGGAATTGCTATAAAACAACCATACTGTACGCTTAGAATGCTGTCTGTAATTCCTTTTTCATAAAGTGCCACTTTCACGGACGGTTTCTGTAATTTAAAAAGTAACTTTTCAAAGCTACCCGACCGTGTATCGTTAGCCAACATCAGTAAGTCGGACCCGGCTGTAAAAGCAGTGTGTAACGTTAGTAAAGCCAGAGATGCTATGTCTGCCCCGTGTCCCGCAGATGCACAGGCAACAAAACGTGATCATGACAAATTATAAATTGTTACAAAAAACTTACCCAAACACGAGTGGATGAAGCAGAAGACAAAGACTAGTGACTTGCCCGAGGAGAAACCGGGGATCTGCTCCATATTTTTGTAAAATCCACATAAGGTCCCCAGCCCAAAACTGAGCTGTCTGTTAGGACGGTTACTTCTCAAAAACGTATCGTCAGAAAGGTCTCAAGTAGGTCTAAAAGGATTGAAACTACTTGTATTGCCAAATTACAACATTTTGGTAATTTTTACATGTGTTCCATGACCCGCAAACTTTAAACAGTTTAAGATACACGTTCGTTTAGCTCGTACTAGTCACACACGGCGTTGATAAATCTTCCACCTCCGTGCGCTCACCACTCACCGAAGTCACCGTGAATGAAGAGACAAAACTCATATCCTTCCGCTGAGGTCGGCACGGATCTATCTGTCGGGCCAAAATGTGTTTAAAAAGTCGAATAACAAGCTGAATTGTAAACTATAACGTTTGTCGCCGCTTTAGAAAATCCACATTACCCGACATATCCGTCAGGTTTATGTTTGACATTGCATGAGAACGCATAAGTTTTCTTTCTCTGTGTCGCCGCGGCGGAGGAATTTTTTTTTTCATTTTTCTACTTCTCGGAGTCTGGTATGACTCAAGATTAACCCGTTCAAGGATCTTTGTTTTTCTTTTCTCCACCCATACGTTACACGTTTTTTCCCGATATGTCTTTTAGCACCCACTCTTTGCTTTACTGTTTTCACCACGATATAACATTTCATGCCGGCTGCGTTCCACGGTTCAGCTTTGCAGCTGCAGGTTTCAGGTAGTTTAGGTATGAGAGTGATTTAATTGGAAGACTTTACAGAGACAAGCAAATTGCTCATTTCTTTTTAGAATTTAAATATGAGTCCTAAAATTTAGATGTTAAATATGAGTGTACTATTGAAATGGTGGAGTTCAGGTATTATAATAGCCCTACAACATTTAGCTATTACAGAAGTTGAAATACCTGCAACTGATAAAGTGGTGACTAAACTTACACCTGCGGATAAACACAAAAAATGGTGGATGGGAAACGCACCTGCCTCTTGTCTTTCATTTCATTTCAGCCTACACAGTACCTAATGTTATTGGGGTCTTTTACAAGACAAAGAGCATACACAATAACTGATTTGTTTTTTGGAGGGCTTTTTCTGGGAAGTTTCAGAATCAGAAAACTTTATTGCGGGGTACAATTAAGAACACTTAAAAGTACTAGGAATTTTTCTTGGTGACAGGTGCAAACAGACAATCTAAAATATAAAGATAAAATACAAATGTGTGGCAAACAACAAATATGTAAACAATGGAAAAGATAAAATAAAATACAGTAACAACTTTTTTTTAAAAGTATAAACAGAAGAGAATGAGTGTGCAGTAGGAAATTGTGCAAGTTAAAAAGTAAGAGTGACTGACTGTAGGTTGGGGTGGTGTTATCTGGGGGGAGGATTGGGGTACTGTTCAGTGGGCTGACTGCAGTGGGGAAAAAACTTTTATTGTGGCATGAAATTTTAGGCTCTGCTGAGCCTTCTGGGTGAGGGAGCTGATGTTATACTCCCACTTGTGCTCCTGGGTGATGGTTTTGCCCAGGAAGCGAAAGGCCATGACAGAGGTCGCCGGAATAACATAGAAGATGATAGAAGGGAGGGGTGCTGGATCCTTCCTGAAATCCATCATGATCTCCACTGTCTAGAGAGCGCTGAGCTCCAGGTTGTTCATGGTGCACCATGACAGCAGACGTTCCATCTCACACCTGTAGGTAGAGTCATGAAAATCATAGATGTCTGGTGACAAGATGTGCAGCTGTTGGTATGCAGGGAGAATAACAGAGGAATAAGGACGCAGCCGTGGGGGGATCCAGTGCTAATGGTCTGGGAGTCAGAGACATGCTTCCCAAACCTCACAAACTGCCGTCTGTCTGTCAGGAAGTCTGTAATCTACCTGCACATGGAGTCAGGCACATTCAGCTGGGAGAGCTTGTCTCAGAGCAGAGCTGGAACGATTGTATTGAAGGCAGAGCTGAAGTCCACAAATAATATCCTGGGGAGTCCCGATGCTGTTGGCTCTGTAGGCAAACTGCAGGGGATCCAGAAGAGGGTCTTGTGCTGGAGTCCCATGATCCTGGCCTTTTTGGGGGCTGGTACAATGCCTGAGGCCTTAATGCAGGCTGGCACATGACAGGTCTCCAATGAATGGCTATGTGAAAAGCAAATAACTATTTATTTGTATGCCTTGTGAGCTGGTAAAACACATTATTATTATAGACTGAGTGGTGTGCATGAGCAAAAACAAAATTGACTGACAAATGTTAATAATCACCTTCAGCTCTGATCTGGTCTCCACCAGCTTCAAAGGAAATATTTCAAAGGCAAAAGTTCTTTACTGACTAAATGCTTCAATAAGGTCATAGTTTCACATAGATTCTTACATTTCATATCTGCTCTTTTTATCTGCTCTAAGCGCTATTCTATACTATTAGGAGAATGATGAGGTCAGTTTTTATACTGTTGTTGAAGCAACAGAGTTTACAGCTCCTCAAATGTGACAATTGCCTGACTGTCCCTTCTCTACATCGTTAAATAAAATTAAATAGAAATGTTTGAGTTTCAAAGTGTTACTTGGGAAAAATATTTTTTTTACACTGTTTTAATATATTTATAAATACCTGAGAAATAATGATATGATAAATAAAAAAAGCTGCAGCTCCTGTTATAATATAGCTTAGGTTTAATGCTGAGTCAGTCAGTAGCCTCCATAATGTGTGTTGCTTAGCAGAAGGAAATACTTTGACAACAATTTATAATGGTTTAATCACAGTGTTGTTTAGATTCTTCTGGAGAGCAAGATCAGTATCAGCATAAGTTTTAAACCTCAAGAGAAAGCTCAAACTGCTCTTTCCTTGTACACAGACAGACATGCTCACACTTGCTTCATAAACAGTCAGTGACCACAATATCCCAAACCAATTATCCCTTATCAGCCTGAGTGATCCAGGTGTAAATCACAGGCTCGTCATTATAACAAGACCACATCTCATCCCAGTGATTTGTTTTTCTTTACACTCCATTAGAGAAACATTGCAGAGCATCCTGCTGCTGCGGCCGGCCCTCTGTCCTTTATTCAACCCTGCTGAAAAGCCTGGGACCCAGGGGAGTAAATTGATCTTCTCAGGGGTCCGTTCAGACAATGCTTTTGTTGCTGTGGTCAATGTCAAGCGCTTGCTCTTTGTGCGTGCCTGGGTGTCGGAAAACTTGACACAACAAGAAACACTGTTCATGGATTTGGTCAGATGCGGTTTTTGTTGATAAACCCTTTCTTTTATTTGCTTATTCTTCTTATCTGTTGCCAATCCACTACCACAGAAGTGTTGTTTTCCGTGTAAACCATGTGGAAATTTTTTGTTTTGTTTTTATTTTTAAGACTTCACAAGATTGTATGGTTGTAAATTTAATACATTTAGAATTTTGCCTACTATTCTTTGAAAAATCTGCTATTTCATGGTAAAGCTACTCGCCAGTACAGAAAAAGTAAATCACATGAGAGGATCCATTTGTCTGCAGCACTGTTTTACTAATGATGTCACTCATATGTGGGTTGCAAAAGTTTGAGAAAGATGGGGTGAGAAAGGGTGTGGATCTGCTTTGTGAGCAGAAAATACTGATTAGTTCCTCCTTGCCACTGTGCTGATGAAAGACTTCTTATACAGAAGTCAGAATGTTCCAAAGAGCAATATAGAGGTTTATTTTAAGTTTTGGGAAAGCTCAATCTCACTAAATCCGTTTGAACCCTTTTTGTATTTAATGCATCGACAAGCCAACTTGTTTAAGAAAACAAAACAGGCAACAAAAGTAGTAGTTTTCTTAAAACTTTAAATCTTAAATTGTTAAAAAAAAAAACATGAACGCACACACACACATTGTATCGATTATTTTTACCATCATGAAAAAACAAATTATTGTGTGTGTGTTCTCAATTTTGGACCCATTGCATGAGTTGTTTTATTGTATACCACAGATTAGTGGGCTGGATCAGAGCTACCTCTGCTCCTGAGGCCACTTTCATCAGAGTTAGAGCTTTTCATGGCAATTTGGAGCTCATTAGTCACAGTGACTCAAGCTTTCAGCCAATAGATTTATCCTGTCCAACATGGTGTTCAGGGGCAGCAATGACTCATCACACTACAGAATGTACATATGTGTGTGTATGTGTAAAGCTGTAAACATGCTCTTTTCCACTGATGTGATAGCCATGGGAAAAGTCAGTGCCTGCCATTCAAGAACAACGCTATCTGACCTTTTATGTTTTAGGTCAGTTCTGAGTCACTGTGTAGTTTGTGTGTATGTGAATATTTTCTATAATTAGCAGTAGCAGAGTCACTTTTCATTACCCACCTGTGGCAGTTGATTTGCTATAAACATTTGTACACAGGTTTTGTTCATTGGCTCTAGATGCTTTTGTGAACTTCACAGACACTACATGCTCCACATTTTGAAAGCGACAAAATCTGCTTCAGATCAGGTTGAGCAAGTCCGTGCCCCTGTCAAACCATGGCACATGTTTAGCTGGAAACATCATTCACCTGTCATTTTTACTATGTAAGCAGATCTAGGTGACAAGAAGTTAAAGGGGGTATATTTAGGCTTGATTATCTCTCTCACTGGCCTGCTTTGACGGCTAAAAAAGAACCAATCTGCACATAGCTTTATATTTGTGTTATGAGTGACTAATTTTGTAATAAGACCTATGGACATGTTTAATTTAAAGAACAGGAGTTAGGGACAGTGGCTTCTGCTTTGCAGCTGTGAATACGAAATATGAAAATAATATGAAAAATATGACAAAAGCATCAGCAGGAATAGTTTGGCCACTAAAGCAATTTGTCAAAATGAGAAGCCACGTATGTGTCTAATTTACAGAAAGATGCAGAGCTGATAGCTGAAGGGTTTCCAAGCACTTAATCACGGTCTGTCATTTTCCTGTGTGAACTTGAGGTTATATGAGTCAAATGTCAACATCGAGCCAGATAATGTGCACATAATTTGAAAAAGTACACAGATCAGCACTAAATCAATGTAATCATTTACTTGGTGAGACATGGGATAGTCTCCAAAGAAAGTAAACATACCTGTAAAATTTTTTTACTGACCTCAGGTTTATTGTAAAGCCATAGCTGTAGCAATAGCACTGTATGTAATGGAAGAAAACAGATTTAGTGTGACCATACAGTACACTCCATTAAGATCAGGCTGAAGTTGTCATCTGAGGTTATTTGATTAATGGTCAAGCTGATGATGCCAACAGTGTCATGTAGCAGACAACATGGAAAGTAAAAACTGCAACGCCATCTCCAGTCACAGTTTGTGGTGGATATTCTGTCGCCAAGTGCATGCAGCATGTTACTGTACACTAAAGTAGCACTTTAAAGTAGTCTGCTTCCTTGAACAGAGCAGTTTTCAAAAAAAATGTTCGTTTGAAAAACAAAGTTAGTGTGCATGAGTATATGTCATGGTATTCTTCCGTGGTCAAAGGTGGAGAGGAGAGTCAGTGAGCCTGAGGACCCAATGTGACCAAGTGTGATGTCAGTAGAGTGAGCAGGAGAAGAGTAAGCAGAGAGGTGAGGAAACAGGTGATGAAGAAAACATGTAAGGAGGAGGAGGGATCTGTGTATGAATATGCGAAAAGACATCCTGTAAGGTGAACTAGGGCTCTGGAAGGACCAGGTGGACAGGAATGTGCTGTTGTGTGTGGATGGGATACTCCCTTGAGGGTCCTAGCCTGCCCACTGTCACCCCACACTAACAGGCTATTTATATTGCACTGTGGGAAAATAAACTGCCCCAGCAGTGTCATCTGCGCTCTGCTAGGTTTCTGTTCCCAACCTACACCCACACATACATAACACCAACACATTTCCCAACTCCCCTGGTCAAAAACAACCCTAAACTAACAAATGTAGCCTGACTGGTGTAGTTTTTATACAGCCATTAGCACCTCTGGGGTTTCCAATCACCCACCACAAAACAAGATTCAACTGTATTTACCCTACAATCGAAACTTTAGATTTGACTGAGATTTGTGTACAGAAGTAAGTCAACAAAATGCAAGACTATAGTTTCCTGTGTTTCAGGTAATACTACCTGGGGCAACAACTAGGATTTTAATTACACAAACATGTAGGATAGACATGCACACCACATGCACTCCTGCATGAACAATTGTCACTAATGGAGAGCAAACATCCCTCAATCCTGCAAAGCTGAGCTTCTGAGATAACCGCGGTCGTAGTGAAAACGGGGAGATAAAATGTAATTCTAAAACACACATAAATCTTTAAAAATATAAGTACTTATTTTATAAATTTTTAAAAATAAGTGCAGAAAACTGCATATGCCTGTGCTGTATAAGGAAAATATTGAACAAATTGTTGCTATTCTATGGCAAGGATCAGTGAAATTAACCCAAGATTGCCAAATGAATCTTATGTACCTAAACCTTGAACTCTGCCTGTGATTTCACTTCTTACAATATTTACAGCCTTATTCCAAAATAGATCAAATTCATTATTTTCCTAAAGATTTTACAAATAATACCCCATAATGACAATGTAAAAGAAGTTTTGTAAATATATTAAAAATATAAACTAAAAAACTAAAAATCACACGTACATAAGTATTCATGGCCTTTGCCATGACACTCAAAATTGAGCTCTGGTGCATCCTTAGTCAGGGAGGTGCCCAAGAACCAGATGGTCACTCTGAAAGAGCTCCATCATTTCTCTGTGGAGAGAGGAGAACCTTCCAGAAGAACAACCATCTAGCCAGCACTCCATCAATCAGGGATACATGGTAGAGTGGAGAGACGGAAACCACTCCTCAGTGAAAGGCACATGAGAGGCCGCTTGGATGGACTCTCAGACCATGAGAAACAAAATTCTCTGGTCTGATCAGACAAAGATTGAACTCTGGCCTGAATGCCAAGTGTCATGTCTGGGGGAAACCAGGCACCGCTCACCACCTGATCAATACCATCCCTACAGTAAAACATGGTGGTGGCAGCATCATGCTGTGGGGATGTTTTTCAGCGGCAGGAATTGGGAGACTAGTCAGGATGGAGGGAAAGAGGAATGCAGCAATGTACAGAGACATCCTTGATGAAAACCTGTTCCAGAGCGCTCTGGACCTCAGACTGGGGCAATTTATCTTTCAAGAGGACAGCCAAGATAACAAAGGAGTGGCTACGACACAACTCTGTGAATGTCCTTGAGTGGCTCAGCCAGAGCCCAGACTTGAACCTGATTGAACATCTCTAGGGAGGTCTAAAAGTGGCTGTGCACCAACGCCCCCTAACCAACCTGATGGAGCTTGAAAGGTACTGCAAAGAAGACAAAGAAGAATGGAAGAAACTGCCCAAAAATAGGTGTGCCAAGCTTGTAGCACCATACTCACTTGAGGCTGTAATTGGTACTAAAGGTGCTTCAACAAAGTATTAAGCAAAGGTGGTTTATATGTTTATGGGTTTTAAAATTTTTTTTTATTTTTAATAAACTTTTCTAAGATTTCAAACAAACTTCTTTCATGTAGTCATTATGGGGTACTGTTTGTAGACCTTTGAGGAAAATAATAATTTTGAATCCATTTTGAAATAAGGCTGTAACAAAAAAATGTGGAAAAAGTTAAGCGCTGGGAATACTTTCTGGATGTACTGTAGGTTTGCAAAGAACATTTTAATGAATTTAGGACATAGAGAAAAGGATTTAGATTGGGCATTAGCAATTGTTTTTGTAATGGAAGTAATAAGAGAGCACCTGAAGTTGACACTGACCTCTACATGTAATCCACCAGAACAAATCTACAAGTTATATTGCTGGTGATATCTGGATTTGAGACAGGTCTCACTGAGGGCAAATTCAGTCCTGCCAATTCCCACCCAAGGCATCTATATAGTTCTCTCCTACATTAACACATTAAATAAGGACACACATTGGCTCACAGATGTATCCACACACTTGTGAACACACAAAGAGCAAAACATCAACACACAAAAATACTGACACGCACATTAAGACCCTCTTTCATCATGCCATGCTCCCTGAGGCCCAAGGGTGCAGTAGGTCAAAGCAATGTGCCACAGTCCATGATGTTTACCATACAGAGAGTAGCAGACACCAGGGCCTCGACAGACAGGCAGACATTTTTCAAAAAGATAAACAGAGATAAAATAAATATGTGCCGGAATTATTTGGTTGGTTCTCTCATAAATAATATATGCATGACACACAGTTGTGCAAGGACAAAAGTAAAGTGACAAAATGAAACACAGCACATAAACCAATCAATATATTACAAGAGTATGTCTGAACTTAGCAAAGATATTTCGGCAGTTTGTGTAAACCTTTTTAGATGCAACTCGAATCAATTCTTAGTACCTCATATCATCTGGTCATAAATTATAACAGCTATCTAGTCTAGCCTTTTTCCCATAATGCATTTTTGTCCATGCTCAATTCACAGCATATGTGCACACCACATTTCTCTGCATGTTTGTGTGTTTTTCTCACACTCTGAAAGTTAGAGAGTTGCTGTAGTAAAGTAAATGTGCTTTGCATATCTTACAGGGTTAAATATATCATAAATTCACAAGCTGTTAAAAGACAAGCATGGCTGGAATTTACAATTCAGTCTTCACTTTCTCACAGACTCGTCTCAACTTTGTGTGTCAGATATGACACTGTCTTATCTATTTAAAATGTATAGATAATAAATCTATTCAAAATGCTTGAAAAAGAGACGAAGTACTGAGGCAAACATTTAGTCTGCTGACCATTACATGTGCTGGGATCCTCATAGCTATTTGTTGGCACTTGATTCTACTTTGCAGTGGTGTGTTTCTGACCACGTATTCAAATGATTCAATGAACAAAGTGTCTTTCCCAGTCTAACACATATTTATGAATGCCAATAGCTTTTGTTCCCCCTCTTTCTCATTTTCTCACACATTTCTCTCTTCCCACTCTATATGCTATTTTTGTTTATGGCATGTTCTCATACACATTAAGGATAATAGTAGCAGTCTGCACAAGGTGTGTGTAAATATTTGGGGCTGGGAAAAAGATAATTTATTACACTGATTTTATTACAGAGTTGAAGTGCTGCTCTTTTTTTAATATGTTATGATGGGTTGGTGTACAGTAAAGGCCCATCAATGGTATGTGATGAAGTGATAAAGAGCACACAGAGTGAAGAGCATGTCCAGAGCTGTGTGAAGCATTCTACAATGACCCCCCCTGTGAGAAGTTCCCGGTTCCCAGGACCCCATGTGTATGTTTGGGGGTAATAACTCACCAGGTTCTTTGACTTCCTCTTTCGGCTTCTGTGTTTTATGACCCTATCCTCTGCCATACAGCTGCTGTCTCTGCAGCTTCCCTTCGCTCTGATTGGACTTTAAGGAAGAGGATGACTGGAAAGAGACCGGGAAGCAGATGGGATCAGGTGGGAAGCTGGTTTGATATGGGATGGAACGTGTTTTTATTATAGCTATCACACTTTGGTTGATGTTGTGTGGTCCACATCTTTCTCCACCTTCTCACAACACTACACATGCATGCTGTGATGCACAGAATGTGTCAATGCTGATGTGTCAATACACCTTTCAACACATAAAATGGTTAAAATCAATTCCACCTTTACCAACACTGATGTTTGATCTTCACTTATATTGCTGTACATGCTTTGCCATAATTACTAAATCACCATTGTTTAAAACGCATTGTTTCCTTATTGGACTACTTTTGCTTTTGTGCCAAAAGTAAAGTAAAATCCAAGTAATCTACTTAGTACTTTAATGTGGTACTTGGAGTGGTGATTTTGTTTAAGTTTTTTTTTATACTTTTACTTGATTATTGGTTTGTGTACTTCTACTGGTTCTACACACAGTGTATCAGATGTTACTGTGAATGGGGCTGCAAAGCTGCAGACTGCTCAAAGTGGCCATGCTGGCCTCTTAAGTCCTCCATGACAATATTAAGACCACCAGTGGTAATGTTGTGGTTGATTAGTATAAAAGAGGTATAATACAAAAAAAAAAAAAAAAAAAAAGATTAAACCAGTATTCTTCCTGATTCTTTTTCTACGCTACACATCCATTCTGGATTTACATCTAGCATTCAATACAGGCTTGAAAAGTGGCTTCATGCTCCCAGTGGTCATGATTGCATTTGTTGCTTTCACAGTATATGGCAACTAGGGATTGCATTAAAAACATGAATGTTGAATATCAATTAGCAAAATAAATTTTTTATGCAACTTAATAGTTTTAGTTTAAACTATTAGTTGTATTATTTTAGAAATAATGCATGAAAATCTTACATAGCTCCTGCAGTACTCCAAAGTACCCCTAGGAGTATTAGTCTCATATTTAATAAACACTGTCATATCCGTGCTAAGGCTGCCAACTTTTGGATCAAATTTTAGGTTTCATGTTTAACACTAGGCCAAAGTAATCCACTGTTTAAAGTTCCCAATACAGCTACTACATTGTTTACTACATCCAAACAGGCAAAATTGTTAAAATAGTCTGAGGGTGTTTCTTTTATTTTCTTTTTTTGTCATATCCTGTCAAAATAGCAATGAATCTGTCAAGTTTGGTGGATGTGGGGCAATGAGGAAAGAATCAATTAATATACAATTGAGTGAGCTGTCTGAGTATTTGTTTCCTCTCATGTGATCAGAAAAACATGAGTGAAACTCCTGCACTGTCTGAACATGCATGCTCGACTGTTCCATTGACTCTGAGACAAAGTGACTGAAGGTCATGGTCAAGGTCACATTATTGCACTGTCCTGTTTCTTTAAGATTGCACAAGAGCTGAGAGAAGACAAGTGTGGGTGGATGGTCTTGTGGTTGTATCTGTGTTTTTCACAGGAAATTTAATCAAGACAGGGTAATTTGCGCTGGCAAGAATACATACCACAGGTTTAAGTCTTGTAAACTGATGAACTGATGCAAATAAGGCACTTCAGCCTTTCTGCTTGTTTCTTGCGTGAGCGTGTAAATCAGGGCTATGTGTGTTTAGCACATAGCCATATTCCTGACCCCTGATCACACAAAGTATTTTAATCCAATCAGCTTCGTTTTCACATGACTGTCACACACTTGCAGCTGCTATGGTAACAGTGGAAGGAAACTACTAAGGGTATATTGTTTTTAATCTCTAATACTTTTATGCACATACATAATCGCATACCTGGATTTACATGTCTTTAACTTTTTTCTGTCTTGACAAAAACACGAGGCTTGTATTCATGATCGCACACTATTACCCTTTGTTGACCTAAAAATTTTGAAAAAGCAGAGAAAGAACAGTCACAGTCATCAGATTCAGTCGAAAAGACCAAGGTTGTGAATCATCAATAACAAGACAGTCAAATTATGGGTAGAATTAAAAATAAATGAGACAGGAAATTGAATCTTTGCATGTGTGAAAGACTAACATTTTACATATTACAGTTCATTTGTAGGTCAGCTTGTTCCAGAGACTGGAAAATTATTTGCAAATTGCAAGGTTGTGACGATCTTTAACAAAAAGCCAAAAATGTCATTGTTTGATCCTAAACGAACGAATACATTGAAAATATCTGTTTTGTTGCATATAGTAAAAAGACTGACAGGATTTAACAGAATTACTAGGCAAATGGTGGCAAACATGTAGGATATGACTAAAAAAGACAGTTTGTCCAAGTAAAGCAGGGTCATTTTTAATTTTCTTTTGTTGTTGCAGCACTGACATGTTAGTATGTCAAAGCTGTAAAAATGTGTCACAGCATCACCCACAAGAGCAAGCACAAAACAAAAAGACTAAAAAAGACAGTTTTTTTTGGTTTGTTTTTTACAACACAGTTAGTATAGAACAAGGTTTGCAAACTGTATCTCTCAGTTTATCAATGCTGTTTTAGTAGAACAAAATAGCAAATGATGATACCTTTAATCACAACTGAGGCCAAACTCACAAATACCCACTTCCCTTGAGAGGTGAAAAGGTTAGCCTGTGCCCTGTGGTTTACTTTTGGCACGCAACCTTGTGCCGCTTCTCATTTTTCTCTGTCATTTCCTGTTCTACCTTAAGTTAAAAAATTAGGCTGCTGTTGCTGGTTGCATTTACTGCATGTATTTAAAAAAAAAACCAACTCTTCATCTTATCCTGGAAGCTGCAGCCTATATTTTCAGTCTTTTAAAGCCTCCCTATGATTTTGAGTGCAGTTAACAGGAGGCCGCTTTTAGCTGCTGAAGATGCTGGTCTGGAAGATTGAGAGCTTTATTTTTCCACGGCTACTGCAAAAGTGAGGAAAGCACTCTACCTGCTGGTCAAGAGTGCTATCACTCTGTTAAAACCATGAGATATTGAAATATGTTTAAGTCAAAGTATTTCTAGAAAGTAAGCATTTTTCAACAACTTACTCACTTTGGCAACCTCGACATTTTGCTTGTCTGGAAGAACTTCAAGCAAAACAACACATTGCTCTTTAAGTTACAGGGTTTCCAACATAAGAATGTATTTATTTTTTCTACTTAATATTTTAGAAATCTCTTTACCATACAGAGACACTGGAACCAGTGGTAGTAAAACCTGGTTAAAAGCTTGAATCTTTCAGCTTGATCTTCCAAGACATTTGCTTGTTTGTTTCTATGTTAAAAAGCAAGTTTCAGTCATACACAGACAGCTCCACTTAAATGACATTCTTTTGGTTTTTAAAGAATAGGATCGCTATCATATTAATTGGTGCCATTTTACGCATGTCTATTTTGCATAGATGACTTAAAAACATCTCATTTTGTGCCCCCACCTGAAAAGAACAATTTAAAGTACTGTGACAGAAAAGAGGTTTGTTTTGTGCAAATTGTTTTAATTTTAGATAGCAGAGAGAACATAAAAACAAGAGGTGTTCTTCTGAGCAGAGAGTAGACAGTGGCTGCCAACAACACCTGTGATTCTCAGCCAGAATCAATTTTTTAAATTAAGTCTACATTTGTGAAAACATCTTAAAATAAAAGAGCACCTGACCACACATCAAGCCTTTTTTTATGCCTTCATACAGAAAGTTGTTGTTCCACACTAATAAAGGCAGAATCAATATAGGTCAAGATCAAGTCAGAAGGTCAGATTAATTTAGGGACTGTATGAAAATTAATGGGTCGACTCTTTAAAAACCCAAGGTCCTCCCCAACATGCTTTTGGGCTCCCTTTTTATTCTACATATCATAGAGTCCCTCTATGAAACACCATTTTACACTAAACCATTATTTGGAGCTATTCAAGAGAGGGATGAAATAATAGCCTATAAATTTGTCAAGTAAAAATTTAATTCCCTCTCTTGGCCTTTCAAAAAAAGTCCTAAGAAAAGTACTCCCTCCTTTTTTGACCACTCCCCCTCATTCTTTTTGTATAATCCTTTATAAAGTCACTGACAACCAAGTAATCATGAATGAAATCGGCTAAATAAGATATGGGTGAAATAACATTTGCAAGGCTTCCATACAGTACTTTCAAAAACAGCCTGCACTTTGCCCATGTTAGTGCTGAGTCTATTCAACAGCAGATTAATGCCATGTTTTCTATATCTTCAGAAATGTAATACACATTGTATGTTGCCAAAGCCTATCAAGCCGTCGCTATTATGATTATTATGTTAATAAATGGCAATGCTCATAAGATGTGCTCTGGGTAAATAAAACTGTTTTTTGGGTCTCTCTCTCCGTCTCTCTCTCTCTCTCTTTTTTTTTTTTTTGAATCAGAAGGCATACACAATTAAATCAACACCACCTGTTACAGTACAGTACAACTTTGGAAAGTCTCTTCATTTTTACTTCACACCTGCATACAAATCACCTCCAAAAACAAAGCAAACCACAAACAGACACATACATCCACACACTCTCGCACACACCCACCGTCTCCAGGGCAAGTACTAGTTGTAGAACTGTTAATGATAAAACTATGCATTATGGCATCATTTATATCCAGATCACACATGTATGGACAAGTGAAACAAAATGTGTAAAGTCTTATTAAGAGCAGGGATCCTGTTTTAGGTCAAACATGGCAGCTTTTCTTAGTGCCTGCAGACTCTGTGCTGCTTTTTCCACTTCAATACCTCCTTCCTCCTCGTCTTCTTTTACATTTCTCAGAGCCACCAGAAGCGTACATAGACAATGAGCATAATGAAAAAGACACCACCAGCTGCAAGCTTGGCATAGGTGGAGCGGGTATTGAGATACTTGGCATCACTCCTGTATTTCTTTGATAGAGTGGACAAGTTGCTGGCCTTGGAGTCGAGCGCTGCAGGGAGGAGGAATTAGGGGAAAGCGAGCAGGAGGGGTGAAAAGAAAGAAGCGAGAAACCAGATAAGGACAAGTCAATTACAGAAACATATGCGTCACAGACTTATATTTCAGTGCAATGACATGTTGCATCGGTTTGATCTGAAGAAACATGTACTAGCCTAATGTGAACTCACCAGAGAGAGCCTCTCCTCTCTGCAGGACCTCCTCTATGTTAGCCACCATAATCCTCTGTACATCCTGGAGCTCTGTGTTGATGCTGCCCAGATTCCTTCTCGCTCGGCTGTCTATGTAAGACTTCTTGGTTTTTTGAATATAAGTGTCTAAGGGAGAAGAGACATGATTAGTAAATGTTATTACAGTGTTGTTGCCTGGATTCTTCGCCAGTCATAGCGCTTGGTATGTATACGGGCCCAGCTTATTTCATCGAGTTATTGTAATAGTTAAATGTACCTGGTGTACCTCAAATTTCTTATTTACAGGATAGTAAGAAAAGAATTCTCATTGAGACTCCTGCCCCATTCCTAAAGGATCTGATGACAAGCTTAGACAAATTAATTTCTGTAAAATTCAATGTTATTGCAATAACTTACCTTCATTGATTCACTACAACTGAACATAATGTGATGTGCGTGTTACCTTACATAAAATGTCCCAGTGTATTCAACACAATTTGGTTACAGATATTAAATCTGTAACACCAAAAAAACAACAAAACAAACAAACAAAAAAATAACCCAAAACAACTTGGCTTTCACATTTGTACTTTAAATAAAATGTAGATAATCTGCTTAGGAAATTTACTTGAGTAAAAGATTTGAACCAGCCTTTTTAACAGAGATTCTTTTAGGGCAATACTTGAGTTAGTGTAGTTCTAGTATGCCTGCACAAAGTATATCCACAATTTCCTGTGTACGGGGCTGTGCAGTAGCAGACTGCTCAGAGTGAACAGTAGGCCACCAGTGTTAATAATGTAGCTGATCTGTATATATGTCTTATACCAATGCATGTCATTAAGACATTATATCTGACATCAGTCATGTGATTAATTTTGCCATAAACGGCATTTATCTACGTACTTCTAGTTGTCTTTTCTTCTTACCAAATTCGATGAAGGAGTATGGCCGGGAAACTGTTGGGACTTTCTTTCCATGCTGCTCATGAAACTCTGCCTGCAGGTCCTCAAGGTAAGCAAAGGCCAGCTTCTTAGGAAAGCTTCCTTCACACAGTACAAGATAGCACACACCTTTCTCTATACAATAGCTGCAAGAATGGGCCAAAACATAATTATTGCAAACGTTCATCTCTGGTTCCTTCTAGAAGATAAACGACAGGTATTCTATAGTACTTCCACATTCTTTATTGAACATTAGACAATTACTAGTTTGAATTGTGGTCTTTTTATTTTGCCCATTACGTCATACTCACTGAAATGCCATTGCACCAGCCTCTAACGTGCAACGTGTGGGACTCTGCTCATTGAGTTTCCTGAAGAGCTGCTTAGCTTGACTCTGATATTGCTGAAGATCCCGACCCAACTACACAGACAAACCCCCCAAAAAACAACACTAGTCATTGGATGATTCGTTTTGATCTCACACATAAAACAAGCTGTTTGAACCAAGGCAAGAAACTAACCTCTGCATGCCACATTGGCAGGTAGTGTTAACCAGGAATTTAGACAATTTATCAACCAGATAAGATAGAAATGACCAAAATGTATTTGTGGTTGGTCGCTAAGACCAGACCTAAAGTCAAGATTTCACACTATTTTATTTGATAGTGTTAATTTCTTGCCCTGTAAAGTGTACTAAAAACAAACAGGTGGCATACAGGACTACAGGCAGACTGAGCAGTGTTATGCTACATGTGAGAGTGAAGGTATTCTGTCTTTTGTCAGCATTTGGCTGGTGAATGGTAATATTTTCTTGGGCATTGTCAAATCCAGTGAATGAGAGATTCTTTACAATGTAGCATCACAGAAACACGTATGATGTTGAAGCACATAGTGGAGACACAACAAACCTTTTCACTTCCCTTTTTGAAAGCAAACAAGAGAGTGAGGGAAAGATGTTAAGACTCCTGTTAAGCCATACTCAAACATAATAAAACAACATGTTACATATGCCATCCACTGGGGTATTTCTTTTAAATTCATATCATTAATTCTTGTGCTTCAACTTTAAGCAAACAGAAATATGTGGAGCCCGTTCTGGGGATAATTGACAATGAGCATCTCATTTTGATGTATTTACTTAGGAGGAACACATGCAACATTTAGCAGCTGATATAATCATGTCAGCGCTCTCTGCAGGATACATTACGTAACTGCGAATTCCTTTGGTATTTACATAAAGATGCACCTGAATACTTATGAACCAATATCTGGATTATTTCCTGTTATAAGGTAAATTGGGTCGTATGTAGCAGGTAGGCTATACAATTTCACATGTTCTACTGAAGACACAAAACCATATTTTTGATCAGGTGCTACCGACTATAATTTGTACTCTTACATGACCCAATAAAGGCAATCCTGTTTGTTACAACATGTCACGTTGTAGAATACAGATTTTATTTTTGGGGGGTAGAGGGCGTGGATCAGGGAATACAACGTTTACAAAACTGGTGCCGTTGTGCAATGTTCAAATGATTTGAAACAGCATCTGAAAAAGGCGAGGGGTCAAACTCTGGGGCTCACTCACTGAGAAACTAATCAGTTGCTGTAAGTAAATAAAAGGCTCGTACTGTTTAGATAAACAGGCCTACAACCAGGGCTTTTCCAATAATCACCTAAGCATAATTAATCGGCCGAATAAGTTTCATACGACAACCAGTGGGCAAGTCTTTTATGATCCACATGGGTGAAATTTGTCCTTTTGAGTTTGGGATTCATCGCTGCTCTGCGTGGCAATGCTAGCTAACATATCATTACAGCAGTCGTACATTTAAGCAGACGCCTTTAGCCATAAAAACAGGCAGAGACTAGCGATAACTGAGGCAAACAAGCTAAAGATTTAACCTGCTCGTCTTCCTGCATTGAAGCGGCCAGCGGCAGCCCATCAGCGAGCCGCGCGATCATCGTCAGCAGCACCATGTCTCTGCGGTTCCCCGGTGTTTCTCCTCTGCCCACTAAGACTCCCAGCTAACTGGTACCAATGTTTGACAGACTGTAAACTGACAACACCACAGGAGTGAAGCGCTGAGCTGGCCGGAAACAGTAGAGCTTTGTGTGTCACGGCCAAGTTCTTCCGTCGTCTTGGTATGCGGAACCATGTAGCGATGAAGTAACTCCGGATCACATACAATCACTACAGTCGCTCGATACAATTTTTTAAACTAGACCACTCATGTCAGAGAGATTGTTTCTTGAAACACGTTTGCTCTTATCCATTAACAGGAAAAATTAGGTCTAAAATAATATTTTATTTAGTTGACGCAATGCATCAAATTGTCATTGGTGAGTTGGATGTGAATATTTACTCAGTTGCGGTTCATAAGCATCCGTCAATCCTAATGATGCTTTCTTGATGTTGAAACTGTTCTTGCTGGCACCTTTTAAAATGCGAAGAACAAAAAGCTAAGTCTTTGTTAATTTTTGAAAATTCAAATAATTTATTGTACAATGAAATTACAAAGGAGACTAAATAAAAAATAACGCACAGTAAAACACGGTACTAATACTGAACATTATAATAATTACAAAGATAGCATACACTGTACAGCTTTTCCTTTATTATGCCTCACACAGACAACCCCTAAGTATTTTCTTGTTACCAATGTGTTACCAATATGAATGGTGGACAGCAGAGGACAGCATTGTTTACTTCCAAGGAAACCTCTATTGAGGGTTGGATTCTCTGCAATATGAAATGTTTTAGCCTATGATACTACTATACTCTAAAACAATAGATTTCAAATGTCAGCTCGACATTTTGCAGTGCAATAGGAGATTATTAACAGTTTCAAAGCTAGTGACAATCCAAGCAGTAGGAATTTGCATGATAAATGGAGTCATAGTTTCCCTAAACAATACTCTAATATTGAAATTACAAGCAATCATCCCTCATGGGATGTTTTATACAGGTATGATTTGTGGTTTTATGCAGTGATGATTTGTGGTTAACTGAATGAATCAGGTGCCATGTCCACAGGGAGCCACAGGCTGCAGCCTGACATGACAGGCACAAACCAAGTCACCTCTCAGCGTCTGCCACATGGCAGGTCTGTTGTACTGCAGAAGTTTTATGGAGGCTGAGACATATTAGGAGCAGCACGACACATAAAACATACGGGATATTTTAGAGATGCCTTGAAATGCTTATTTGCCTGTGAGTCTGTGAGTAAATATGGGGTGACATTCTCCATTAAGTAACTCTTCCTTAAGTACTTCCTTAAGTAAGTAAAATACTTTAGAGGAAAAGGGAATAACTTTTTCTGCAGTCATAAGTGTATATATATATGTATGTATGTATGTATATGTATATATATATATATATATATATATATATATATATATATATATATATATATATATACATACATGCATACATAAATAAATAAATAGCGAGAGAGAGAGAGTGTAAGAGAGCTGTAGTTTAGGGTGTAAATGTACATTAATGCTTCCTCCTGACTCCCCTATATTAAAATATTTCTCAAATACTAGCTGAAAAACTCCTCCAGATGACAACACCCGGAGGAGTTTTTCATTATTGATGTCATCTGGGGGAGCTCTGGAAAAGCAGGTTGACCATGAATACAAACTCCATAGTATGAGCACCAAGATATAGCATAATCTGAACTGAAGGTTTCTTTAAGTGTTGTCATCTGGAGGCATTTTTCAGCTAAAAGTAGAGAGATATTTTGATATAGGGGAAGTCAATGGGAGGTTTAATGGCATGTATGTACACGTAGACCCAAACTAGCAAGAAGAAGCAAGTTTAAAATCTGTAAAGGTGTCCTTTAATACTCATGCACTAATGTACTAGCAGCACTTCTCTGTTGTAGCTGCTTCAGTGGGCTTTAGTATTAACTACTTTACATAAATTATATTATATTTTAGTGGTTTATGGAACAAAGTCCCTACCAGGTTTATATAGGGTAACACAAAGGTCATTTAGTTTGGAAACCGCAGATTTAGTTTTAGACTTATGTTTTACTTTGTAAAATCTTGACGTGACATTACTGCATCTATGAAATAAATATAATGGAGTATAAAATATGTTCACACAAGTAAGGCAAAGATTCAGTTACAATAAAACCACAAAAAAATAAATTGAAGACAAACAGGTTCCTCTCATTTCAAACCCATAATACATTATGTTACTAATAAAACAATTATAATACTAATACTCCCAGGGACAGCATTTAATCTCACCACCACAGGATAATTTTCGATAATAACTTTTGATTGACGTCATGCTCTAACTGTAACCTGATCCAAAGTTCCACTGAATTTCCTGGGTTATGTGGCCTGTGGCAAAAAACGTTGCAAATCACACAGACATACAGCCACTGTAAGATTTAAAGGTCAATACTGGATCTGGCAAACCATATACTGATAACGTTGTTAAAAACAGTTCAGCAATCTGAAGAAAGTGTCCAGTAATATCAGATATGCTTGATCTGAATGAACTTTGATCACACAAGTACAGGATATTGTGTGAGATCAGAGAGTGAAGTAAAGTGCAAACTATTCTCTTTGAAAAAAAGTTTGTAGAATACAGAGGACAGTGATAAAAAGAATAAGAGCCAATTCACTAATTCCAGTTAATTAAACGCAACAATTACAAGCTTGCCTTTTCTTCACACAAACACACACAGACACACACTTTAGGTGGTCTTGGAGAGAATATGGGCTTGTGCTGTTAAAGTATTTCTGGAGCAAATATACCATTGAGACACAAATAGGTATGAGCCAACAATTGGTTCAGCATATTTACTAAAAACATTTTGTTATAGAAAGCAACAATTCATTAGACAATTTACATACCTTTTTTATGCCATAAAAAATATTCATTAATACCAATAAATAAACACATGCTAAATATAATTTGATAATGGTTTATGCTCCCTTATATTAGCTTGCGCTTAATTAGAATGTTTTGGAGTGCCAGGCACTTCATCAAACATCTTTCAGACTTAAATGTCCCTTATCTCTGTTATTTTCACTCTGATGGTTTCAGCTTAATTTGTGGTTTTCTTTAGCAAAGCATTTCATGAAAGAACATTCCAAAATATAGATGAAAACTGCAAGGTTGCACAGAATTTATGGGGGGTGGGTTGAAATAATTGTTGCGATCACAACATTGTGATTTCCTGGAGGAACTGTGTTACGTTGCTCACTTTTAAAGTATTTACTGTGATCATTTTATATCGATGTAAATGTCATTCCAGACGACTTACACAATAAGAATTTAAAGGACAGAACTTCCATAATGAGGTGCATTAGGAATCGTCTTACACACTAAAGGAAAACCACAACAATACTGACTTGTGACATTCAAGAGTTTCCTAAATGAAGTGTAACTTCCACATTTCTGCGTCCAATGGAAAAGTCATATTCTATCGAAACATAAACAGTGTGATTAACATATTTGTTAGTATTTTTAAATTTTACCCAGCAAATGCTATGTATTCTAGAATGATCCTAAAATATTACAGTATGTTAGAACAAAAATGCCCTATAGTTTTTTTACCACTGTCATGGCGCTAAATTACAGAGAAATGTATTAAATTGCTGAATTACTGAAAGATGAAAGAGGATTTATGAAAAAAGGTATATCCCAATCTTATTTACAATAAGGCACGATGAAAATTGCAAATGACTGCTGGGTTAGTGCATGATAGAGTAACTGGATCCATTATAGTCTGTGTGACTACATTAATAACAGCAATCAGGAAAGCAGTAAATGTTGCAGTGATTGAGGGAATTTCAGGTTTCAACCATCTGATTTGGACAAATCAGCATTCAGGAAAAATACTGTGATATTTCTGCAGAATGGATTGCGCATGTGCATGTGGACAAGGCATGACAGGAAGTCGAGGGGGTCCCAGACACAAGCCGGACACCTCATTCATCAGCTGTTTGTTTACTCCCAGATCAAATCCTGTTAATAACAATAAAGCAGATGGCCACAGTATAAGAGCATTTTGTTATTATACGCAACTTGGTTAAAAAACAACCCCCCATTAAAACATGAAAACTATCACTCACTGAGTTTCTTGGCAAAACTGAGAAGCTCTTGCACCTTAAACTGCTCATTAGGATTAGACAAAAAAGTTAAAAACAATAAAAATTTGATGCAAAACATCAAGAGAGAAGTTGGGAAAGGGGGTTGGACAGTACCTGTATTGTCCTGGCTTGGATAAGGTTGCCTTTTTCAAATGCTAACATGAGCTCATTGACATGACATCCAATGTAGTTATATGTGCTGTGGGAAGAGAAATGCACAACAATTGACAAATAAAAAAGGAGAACGTGTTATGCATATTCAAGATCACACACTGACCTCCCAACTGCTCCGTGGGCTCCCATAGCCAGAGCTGCTAGCAATTGCTGTGGGGAAATAAAAGAAACTATAGCAGTATAAGAAACTATATCACGAAGCAGATGGACCAAAACAGACAGAGGAGAAGAAGGCTGACCTCATCAACGCCGTACAGGACTGACCAGTGGGGCTGACTGTAGCTGACACACTGACCAAAGTCCATCAGGTCACTCCCACTGAACTTAACTCCTCTGAAAGAGGGAATGAGCTCTTCAATTCCTTCCATCAAATCTCTTCCCAGCACTGAAATTAAGACATCCTCACATTTAAGTATGATATTGGTGAAGGCAGTTACCACCATGGTAGCAAAGTCAATGATAACACACACTAACCATTAACACCAGTGACAGCTGGAATATGATAATAATAGAAGGGCAGAGTTGGAGCGACTGAAGCCACCTCATGGAGAAAGTTCTTCAGCGCTTCTGAAGCAGAATAAAAAGGAAAGAAAAATTCCTTCTACTTTCTAATCAAACTTGACATAAGTGGGTCACACTCGTTTTCAAAGTTGAATAACCTTTCATTGAAAATATACAACTAAAAGCATCATATACCAGTAGTAGTTGGCTTGAAGAAGAAAGGGGCAATGACTGCTATCCCATCAGCCCCGATCTGTGCTGCATGTTGAGCCTGAAGGGAAGATGAACTCAGTGAAGAAGAATGATGTAAACTAAGGCAGTTTGTAGAAACTGCTCAATTATCGACAATCAATTATCTGAATGATCTAAACATAAGTATTTTTCCTTACTTTGCTCCTCATGTTTTACTCTGTTATTGTTAATCATTATTAAAGCATGTATTCCATCTATTGTTTAGTTTTGTCTCATTGTTGATTACTACTTAAGGACACTCTGTTGTCTGGGTCATTGAATAAAAGATCAAATACTTATTCTAAGCCCCAACACCTGCCATTTATAACAACTAACAGGCCAATGTCAGTGTTCATACCAACAGAGTAAAATTTAATAGAGTTACATGAAAAAAATGTTTGTATAAGGTAGTGTTTATTTAAAATTCAATTCTTTATTTTTTTATTTTATCACTAAGTCGCAGATTCTAAATAAAATAAGCATTTCAAGCTCTAAAAATGTGAGAAATAAATGACTGACCAAGCAGAAAAAAAAGGCTGGCTCAGTGGAAAGAAAGACATTTTGGGTGAAGACACATAATCACTTCCTTTTGAGTACTGACCTCTTATGACTATCGGGACATCTGGATAAATTCAAGAGGCATGTTTTATAAATGGTCTGCACTTATATGGTAAATGGTCTGCACTTATATAGCGCTTTTCTACCTATTGGCACTCAAAGTGCTTTACACTCCTTCTTATTCACCCATTCACACTCACAATCACACACACATTCATACACCGATGGGGGAGCTGCTATGCAGCTGGCCAACACTCACCGGGAGCAACTAAGTTGGGGTTCAGTGTCTTGCTCAAGGACACTTCGACATGTGACCGGAGGAACCAACAACTGTGAGATTGGTGGACAACCGCTCTACCTTCTTGCGCCACAGTCGCCCACAAAAAGGAACCAAGCCCCCACTCTCCCCATCACCACACACAGTTTTCTTAAGGAGGCTTTGTCTGACCATTTCTGCAACTTTCCAAAAATGGTCTTCACATCCACTTCACACAGAGATTTGCCAGCAGTGTGGCTGTGAGAAAATAAGTTAATAAGGGTTTGAATGTCCTATCTCCAGCTCTTTTATTTCATTCTCAACACAGATAATTTTATCACTCTATCATTTTAGCAACAAACAGTCTGTGAGGATATTTTTCCTTGATAACCTTGGATAAAACATCTTTCTTGATAAAGCTGCTATTTCTTGTGAATTCCGTTCACATTATATAAACGTAACAACTCACCAGTTCTTGGGAATCTTTAAGACTCATACAGCCAACATGAACAACAACCTGATCCATCCTGTAGAGACATGCAAACAACAGGAAACTGCCAACTGTGAAGACTTGTGTTAGATCTCACATAAAGATAAATCTTTAAACCAGTGCAGTGTGGGATGTCTTACTTTCCCTTGGCTTTCAGACACCACTCCTCTGCTAGGATCTTCCTCTCCGCAACAGTGAGAGACATGCTCTCTCCAGTGGTGCCATTCACTGTAAGCAGGGAAACTCTTAAATTTTATAATATTTATAACTATAAATAAATATAAATATAAATATTGTATATAAGAGTTATTTTATAACTCTTATATACAAAGCATTTTCCACATCACAAATGCATATGTTAAAGAACAGACTTTAATCTACATATAATGAATCAACACTGACAAAATGTTAAACCTGATCCACAAAGAACATAGGAAACAAAACAAGCCAAAAGACAGCATACTGTAAAGTACATACTGTAGATATAAAATAATCATCTCACCTACAGTGCATAGCCAAGTTTAGTCTACCTGGTCTCACCAGATAGGTAAAACAAGTCTTTTGACAAAGAATAGAGAAACCTATGTTGGGGGCTTATTCATGGAGAGACACAATGTCAAGATAGCTGTGAGTGTGCTATGTGTGCCAGGCCAAAACAATTGCATGGATAATGAGCAGTGATGCTCCTTATCTCCCAGGTGCTGGGTAAGGTCACACAGACAGATTTTACAGACACTAACAAGGAAAATAAACACAAGGAACTTAGCATGTCTGATGAAGTTTCCTGCATTTATTAGGAACAAACAGTCACATTTGACACACAGGAAGCACAGGCTAGCCTTCATCAGATGAATCAAGGGATAAGAACAGGCGTTATGTCTTCACCTTGTCTAAGCTCACTGTGTTTCTGTTTCAAGGACAGTTGGTACAGTAATATCAAACAGTTTGACATTTAATGTAGGAACAATGGCAATCAAATATGTAAAAAATAACAATAACATTTTTGAAGAAGGAAATAATTGTGAATCATACACTATTACACAATAGTATAATATATTCTGTATAGTTGGGATTTATTCATCTGTGTAATAAAGAGATTATAATTGAACTTGATATTATTGAATAAATTGGTAGTTTTATAACAGTTTTTAGTTTTCTGAAAGAGAAACATTCCTCGAAAAAGAAATTACAAAAATGGCAAAAATTACTCATGCATTATGACACAATATAGTTTAGTACCTCAAAAGTCACACATGTACTGTGCGAAAATGTGTGGAACTGCTGAAAGAGCATATGTTATATAATGTAACCAAATATTTCAAAGTAATCTCAGCCAAAACTGCATATTTTAAACATGTGACCAATTATCTCCACAAACCAATAAGATATTACATGCCACATCAAAAAACAGAAATAATGACAAATAAAAAAAGAATGCTCTTGTAAACTTACCAAAAATGCTATTTACACCTTGCTTCTCTTTTAAGTAGTCAATATAATGTGCAATCTCTCTAAGGTTGATTTCACTGTTTTGGGAACAGAAAAATCCATGTCTACACATTTGGCAAAGACAACATGGTGATTTACACTGATTAAGCTCTACAGATGTGTATTATGGTCTCAGTCATTTCAAAAACATTTTACCAAATGTGCTGCACTAATACACCAAACACATTATTCGGTGGACCACAAGTTTCTTCTAAAGGGTACTTACCCTTGAGTGGTGAAAGGAGTAAAGGTTGCCGCAACAAGTCCTGTTAACTTTTTGTCAGCAGCAGGAGCCATGACTGACATAACAACCTCAAATAATAAAAACAAAAAACAAGTAATGGAAAAAAAAACATATGATGAACATTAGAAAGACAGAAAGAAAGAAAGAAAGAAAGAAAGAAAGAGACAAAGGAAGAAAACAAAGATCTACCTTGTTACAAATCAAATGTACATATTACATCGTAGTGCATCTACAGAATACACACTATGAGTTAACAGAAAAATACACATTTGCTACAGATTAAAGCTATTTTTTAAGAAACAATAAAAAACAAAACATACCGTCGACAGCTGGTAAACTAATCCAAGGATGCGTTCTCTTCTATGAACCAATTTTGACTCTTGAGAAGAAGATTAGCGGCTATAACTTAGTATCTCTGTAGTCGGGGATTTGTGGATATGCTTGTCATGTGAAACCTTTTACGAATCAAGTGACACCGCAAAGCTACACGGGAAATGTAGTTAATGGACAAAAATCCGGCAAATTTACATAAGTTTTGAAATATATTTGTTACTTTTCTTTTAAGAAACATTAGCGCTGTGTTCAGTTGTTGGCAGAACATTTTACAATTATCAACATACAGGTTCAAAAAGTAGTAATGGAGAAAAATTATATATGATATAGCCCTAATGATAACCATATAGCTGTAAAAATAATATACAGAAGGGGTTATTTGAAAAAGGCGTTTTTCCACAAAAGCGGACTGCATTGTTACTGATTTTAAGTGTAGTATTTAATAAATTGTGGTTCTTTTAAATAACCAACATGGCTTCAACATTGTTTTACATTGTACTTGAAAAATTTACTGACTTACAATAATAATAACTGCTAACGATTTCATACTGTTATCACTTACAAAATTGAGCAAAAAGCGCCGAGTGTTAATTTTTCCAATCGAAAGAAGGACAACCGAGAGTGGGCGGGATGGGTATTATTGTACTTTTTGTTTCTCTAATTGGACTTTCAGGTTACCCATTGTCTGCTTGTATAAAAATTAAATAACAAATTCAATAACGGGAGTGCTTATATATATATATATATATATATATATATATATATATATATATATATATATATATATATATATATATATTTCATATCAGTATGCTAACTTCGACGGCTAGAGGTACGTTTGTAAATCCCTGCGAAGCATAAACAAAAATGTGTCCCAATCTTTGGGAAGATATTGCCTGAAAGGCTGAACTCTGGGGTTGAAGTCGATTTTTAGTTTCAGGAAGCGGATGTTGTTGACGTATTTATTAGAACGGTATCCGGTTTGGGGGCTTGCAGTGACAGTACATACGGCGAAAGTATTCGCTTTATATCTTGAACAACAGAAGAGACATTTAGGTCAGACCTTCTGCTCAACAATGGACACAGTTTTAGTCGATTTTACTTGTAATTTTGGTCTATCTTTCGCCAGTAGCTCAGCTAGTTAGCACAGCTGGCTAACTGGCTAATGAAACCCTGAGTTAGCCTATCTGGTGACGACAGAGAACTGTCAGGATGAGGAAATAATCTGGTCTTTAATAATTTTTAAAGAGGTTTAGATTTGACACGTCAAAGTAATAAAGGCTGAGATGAGCAGGAGCTGTCAAGGACTCTGGGTTGGACGTCTGTGTCAAATGGCTGTTGATTGTGCGGATTAGGTAAACGAATGGGATTATAAATGGAAATCTTACCCGGCGTTATTTTCTGTGGTCTTCGACATGACATTGTGTTGTGGTAACAGTTAAAGACTTCATTCAGACAACATCAGATCGCTGCATTATTTGATTTATGGGTGTTACTTTACAGTAGCCTTATATTTAATGTCTTCTCATGTGGACATGTCGTACGTCTTGTTTACTGTGTGTCCGGTGTGACAGCTTGGAAAAGTAAACAGGTGTGACACACTAATCTTTTCATAGGACCTGGACCAACACAACTGCTGCTACAGCTAATATCGGATGCATTTCTATGAGTTACCTTTAGATATCTCGTTACTTGAAATAACATTCCCACAAACCATTTAGAAGCAGTGTTAGATGTTCGTACTTACAACGTAGTACTGCACTATATACTTTTCATCGACCCTAGCTAGTTTTGCCTTTGGTGATGCTAAGAAATACAGTTGGAATATTAGTGGCTAACACTGAGCAACAAAGTAGGATGATTTTAGATACTTTCTATCCGGCAATTGGTTGTAGGAAAAGCTAAAACGTGCTTCATCTTGATTTTAAAGGCATAACAAGAGGTGTGGAAGGTCTTATGTGTTGTGTTATATAGAGCTCCCTAGAGCCGTGGTAGTAACTAGATTATTAGTAACTAAAACCAAACTTTAGTTGTTTATCTATTACCGCGATCTTGCCCACCTACCACAATGCCACCTGTACTTTTTTTATTGATGCTGCTTGGAGCACTATACGGTCTCGGACAGGCAATGTCATGGGAGGAGAAGCGCAGGTTGAGGTGAGTTGAGATAAACACAACACACCACACTCTCAGAGCGTAATGTGAGGGAAAAAAGATGTTACATACTTTGACTGGTATCTGTTTAATCACCCAAGGAACCAAGTTGTTGAAATGTTTGACCACGCATATCAGAATTACATGGTAAGCAATTTTTACTTTCTTATTTGTCCAACTGCATAGTATATGAATTTGATTCGGGACAATTTTGCAAAATGTGACATTAGAGTCTATTTTTGAAAGACCATTTTGAATGCATGTGCACTATTTGAATTTGGGTACACATTTTTATTTGCTTTTGTAAGTGTCAAAGCAAAACAAAATATTGAGTATTACCTGATTTATAATAAATATTGTAGCTGGCTATGAGAGTCAATCATGTTGGGATAGATCATATCTATATTTCATGATGTCTGAATCAGCAGATCAGACTAATCAGACTGAGCTGACCATGTAAGAATACAAGAGAAAAAGTTGAAGTTAATGCAATGTATTAAACAGTGTAATAAAAAGTGTGTGTGTTTGTGCTTCACAGGACCATGCATATCCAGCAGATGAGCTTATGCCTCTAACATGCAGAGGAAGAGTACGTGGACTTGAACCCAGTCGAGGTGACATAGATGACGCACTTGGAAAGTGAGTTGGATAGTGGCTTTGTTTATTGAGCTTATATGTATTAAACAAATCACGGTGATATGGGTTTAATCCACGCATTACCACAACTGACTCTTCTCTCACTAATGGCAGATAAAGGAGGTGGAGCAAGGCATATTTCATTTGCACATAATAACGAAAAACATGTATATATATTTTTATATATTGTCCTTCTATATCCTTTCCTTCATCATTACCAACATTTTTGGTAAACTGTTATTGTCTGTCTCTGCTAGGTTTTCTTTGACCCTCATAGACACTCTAGATACTTTGGTGGTAAGTATCAATGTTGTTTATTTATTATTATTTTTGTCTCGCTGTAGTTGTTTTGATAATTATCCTGGTGCTATATGGAAGAACACATGTAATGTAATGTTGAAACTGCATTAGTGTGGCATGCAAATATGATCTCATCACTTTTTTGCAGTCAGCATACTTTTAACTGTTCTTAGAATACAATAGGATGGAAGAGAATTTATTGTCATTGCATTATAATATATAGAAAGTAGAGAAAAAAGTCATTGTACTTCTTGCCTTAATTAAATATTTCAGGGAGCATTTTGTCAGAATAGTAGCAAATGTATTTATTTGGACTGTGCAATTAATTATAATTCAGCCTGGTTTTTAATAGTCATGTTCAATTTTTTTGCCAGCTTTTGAATAAGACGACAGAGTTTGAAGCTGCTGTAAGGAGAGTGCTGTCAGATGTAAGGCTGGACAATGACATCGTAGTGTCGGTCTTTGAAACCAACATTCGTGTTCTCGGGTAAGATTTGACTAGTTTGCCAACAAATGTTAACTGTAACACATGCAGTAAAAATACCGGCTGTAATACCAGTGCTGTGGTATTTGGTTTTATATGTATGTGTGTTTGTTCAGAGGTCTGTTAGGAGGACACTCCATGGCTGTGATGCTAAGGGAGGGAGGTCAGCACATGCAGTGGTACCAGGATGAGCTCCTGCATATGGCCAAAGACCTGGGTCTCCGACTGTTGCCAGCGTTCAACACCAGCAGTGGCCTGCCGTACCCCAGGGTGAGACAGGGACACAGGACAAGGGCATGTTCTTAATTTGTGGTAGTTGCAGATTTTCTAGAATGTATTTTTCATTATTTGTTTTTCTACAGTGGCAATTTAGAATAAATGAAGTTTTGAATTACATGCATTAATAAATAATAAGATCTTCATCTAAGTTACAATTTGGAGCAAAAAACAAAACTGGTAACACACAAAACATTCTATTGTTCTTGTCCATATTCAATACACCTACCCAAGTTTGCAAACCTGGAGTCTAGTCAGTGAAACAAGATTGGAGGTGTGGGTTTGAACTACTTAAAATTATTAAAACATTTAAACATTTTCACTGTGCTGTTCACAAGAAGAAAATGCTTATGTGAACCACTCCTTGCAAGATGTTTCATAAACTGTATAATTAAGAATTGATGATTGATATTCTCCATAGAAGTAAGACTCTAAAGACAGAATACCAATTGAAAATAACAACAGCAACAAATCAGTTATGTGTTTGATTGATTTAAATGAAGGTCAGGTGACATATTAACCAATTACTGCAGAAAAGCAGGTAACTCCACAGGGTTCAAATACTTTTTATTTGCGACTGTGTGTGTGTGTATAATGCTTAACATGTTTTGTGCTGTTAAATATTGTTTAGTGTATAGAGTAGGGACAATAGTTCAGTAGCTCCACCACCTGTTGTAGCAGTTGTTTAGTAAGGAGTAAAAAGTAAAAATGAAGACTGTGGTGAATTTAGCATTTACCAAAGTCACTCCAAGTCTGTGTGTTGAAAAAGTCAAAATGATTAGCTTTACATCAGCTTACATTTTTAACAGTTGCAGGGTTGCAATATCACAAATTTGCATTCAATTGTTTTTGCAACATTCTCTCGGATGATGACTACACATTTCCATTTTCTGCTTCGCTGCTCTGCTCGCAGCTGTCACAGCTGTCGTAGCCTTCAGACGCAGACGTTTTTGTGGCTGACTGGTTTTCATGCACTGTCTGTTACATACCAAATATGACTTTATTTATTTATTTATTTTCGACTTGACAGGTGAACTTGAAATATGGTGTCAGAGGTCCTGAGACAAGAACAGGCACAGAAACAGACACCTGTACAGCGTGTGCAGGAACAATCATTCTGGAGTTTGCTGCCTTAAGTCGCTTCACTGGGGATCCAGTTTTTGAGGTATCAGATACATGTTGTAATTTAGGATTTTGTGTCTTTTGATTGAACATATCATATTTAGAATCTGTCTTCTTTTCTGCAAATATAACCCCAATTCAAAAAACGTTGGGACGATATGTAAATAAAACGTTAATAACAACAGAAAGCAATGATTTGCAAATCTCAACAACACATATTTTATTCACAATAGAACATAAACAACATATCATATTTTGAAACAGACATTTTATCATTTAATGGAAAATATCAGCTCATTTTGAAATTGATGGCAGAACAGTTTTCTATTTTCCCTCAAAATTTTAAATGAGCTTTGGCTAAGAGAACACGGCTGCATTTCTGGATCGTGTTCACATATGGCTTCTTCTTTGCATGATTCAGCTTTAACCTACGTTTGTGGATTGTACACCGAACCATGTTCACAGACAGTGATTTCAGGAATTGTTCCTGAGCCCAGACAGTGATGTCCAGTAGAGAATGAATGTCTTTTTTTAATGCGGTGCCACCTGAGTGCCAAAAGATCACATGCATCCAGTTTTGACCTTTGGCCTTGTCCCTTGTGCACAGAGATTCTTCCTGATTCTCTGAATCTTTTGATGATAATATATACTGTAGATGGTGGGATCTTCAAAGTCTTTGCAATTTTACGTTGAGGAACATTTTTCTGAAATTGTTTCAAAACAATTTTAGTCACAGTTTGTCGCAGATTGGTGAACCTCTGCCGAAATTTACATTTGAGAAGCTCTGGCTGTCTGAAATTTTCCTTTTATACCCAGTCATGCTACTGACCTATTGCCAGTTAACCTAATTAGTTGTCAAATGGTCCTCCATTTGTGTTTTTATTTGCAGCAATTACTTTTCCACCTTTTTATTGCCCCTGTTTCAACTTTTTTAAGTTGTGTAGCTGCTGAGTGTTGAGCAGCTAGAATCCTGCGTCAGACAAGAATGGGACACGATTCATTCTTTAAAACTCCAGTAACTCCAGTAAGTGGTGTCTTCACTTCCCAGATGTTTATAGACAGTTGTTAAAAGGAGAGGGGATGCTACACAATGGTAAAGATCACCCTGTTCCAACTTTTTTGAGTTGTGTTGCTGCCATCAAATTCAAAATTAGCTAATATTTTCCAAGAAATGATAAAATGTCTCAGTTTCAACATCTGATATGTTGTTTATGTTCTATTGCGAATAAAATATTGGTTGATGAGATTTGCAAATCATTTCCTTGTGTTTTTATTTACGTTTTACACATTGTCGCACTTTTTTAAAATTGGGGTTGTTTGCCTACATATACAAGAGAAATCATAGGAAATCTCATCAATAATGATGTTGGTTTATCAACAGATTTATCCTTTTGGTAAGTAAAAAGTAAAAAAATAATGCTGTAAAAGGAAGAAGATTGAGAATAAAAATTAGGTGCTTTTTACCCATTAGTAATTATTTATAAGTAGAATGGTTATAGTGGAAAAAAAACTTTTGTACATTTGTGGAATGTTTTCTGTGCGTTAGTTTTGGTATATTTCTCTATCACTGCAGTTAAATATCAAAAAACAAGTCTTCATCTCATTGAACAAACATAAATGAGCTCTGAATGGCCATATCCTAGAAATGGTTCCTCTTTTTTTGGTTATCTGTAATCCTGGATAAACGTTGTCAGTTTATCTATGTGGGATCAGGTTGCAGAGACTTGTTGTTTGACAAGGGAAGTCTTTGCCATGTCTTCCCTGTTTTCCTTTTCACCTCTTTACACAGCTTATGTCATTGGCCCCGTTTACATGGACTTGAGTAACCGGCTTACTCAGATAAATCTGCACACGTTTTCAAAGTTTTCATTTACTACAATGAATACAAGTATAATTTAATACATGTTTACAGCAGTAGCTTTAGTTTAGAGCTCCTTTTTATGGCAAACATTTTAGCTTGTTATGAGGTAACAACTCACCCCTATCACTGTATCTCACTAAGTCATGACAGTGTGACCCAGACATATCCAACTGTATCATAACACCCATATATTTACAGTCATGCAGCTCACAGAAGCCTAATTCTTTAAGGCAGCATAAACAATGCCAGTTCCTGAAACTGAAGCACCTAAATGAAATTCAGCAATTATTGATTTAATAATTTACACGTGTGATTTTCAACACAGTCTTGAGTGAGAAAGGATATATTCTTCCCTACATTTGTAGAGTCTAGGACTGGTTCATTTTCCTGACAGTAGACTGCCGAATAAGCACCAGGTCATTTGCTGAAATCATTCTTAACTGTGAACTGATTTTTTTACCTTTTGTAATCAATAATGCACCCTTCTTTGCACAGGCCCATGCCCGAAGAGCCCTGGACTTTCTGTGGGAAAAGAGGCAGAGGAACAGCAATCTGGTGGGGACCACCATCAACATCCACTCTGGAGAGTGGGTTCGAAGAGGTGAGAGAATTTAGAGATGTAAATGCAGCTATTCATTTAGTAGATGCTTTTATCCAAAGAGAATTAAAAGTGAGAAGCCCAGACCAGAGGTAACTTGGGGTTTAGTGTCTTACCCAAGGACAGTTTGACATGTGACAGAGAGGAACTGGGGTTCGAATCCCTGACCCTGCAGTTTGTGGACAACTGCTTTACCAACTGAGTCACAATTGCAGTGATGGAGGAGTTAGTGAAAGATGAACAAGGCAGGAGAACAGGAAAAAGTGGGGAGTTTGTGGCAGGCATGAAGTGAGGGTAAGGTACACAGAAGAGAGAGAGGATTTAGTTGTACAGGGAAAAACATCAATACAGTGGTCTGCCATCTGATTTCTGTCGTCTTCTAAAGTAGTGTGACTGTGTGTTTCCAGACAGTGGAGTTGGAGCGGGAATTGACTCATACTATGAATACCTACTAAAGGCTTACATCCTCTTGGGAGATGACCAGTTCCTGCAGCGGTTCAATATTGTGAGGACAGACACACTTGCTCACATACACTTGCTGGAGTGATTTGATGCCTGTCTGTCTGCCATGATTCTGCCATTCTTTTCATATGTGGTATCTTCAACAAAAAAATACTTTCTACTTTTTGTTTGTTCATTTCAGATTTTTCTGTATCTCCTATAATTTGGAAAAAAGAAAAAATACTTTTTTCTCAGCTTTTTTGTTAAAGCCTTATGGTTTATTTTAGTAAATTATCAAACACCATGTGTCTCAGACTTTCTGTCGATCTGTTCTATTAAACTCACCAAGCACCACACAGCTGTTATCGCCTTAATCCTTATACTATTCTAAATGTCCCATTTAGCACTATGCATCTATAATGAAGTATATTAGTCAGCCTCCTCTGCTACTGGATGTCCACATACACAAACCTCTACTCCCAGCTCGCACCTGGATGGACTCTCTGCTGGCCTTTTTCCCCGGACTGCAGGTCAGAGTAGATCATGTGAACTCATGTATTTATTGTCTCTATAGAATTATGTTCTATATGCTATATAACCTTTTCATACTGTATATTTCTCAGGTGTTGAAGGGCGATATCCGTCCTGCAGTTGAGACTCATGAGATGTTATACCAAGTGACCAAAAAACACAACTTCCTCCCAGAGGTAATCTGTCCCTGTTGTTTCACTATCCAGCTAACAACACTATCTGGCAGCTGCACAATGAAAAAAATTAATTAAAAGTAACTTAAATGAAGTCAAATGAATCCATGTGGTTTGCGTTGCCCTTTGGAATCATTTGGAAATGAACAAGCTAGCAATTCACATAACAAAACTGCATTTCTATTTGGTCTTGTTCTAATTACGATGCTTGGAATTTTGTGCTGACCCCTTCATCCTTGTCTGTTTCTCACCAGGCCTTCACTACTGATTTCAGGGTACACTGGGCCCAACATCCCTTGAGACCTGAGTTTGCAGAGAGCACCTATTTCCTCTATAAGGTAGTTTTTAGCAAAGCTTAACATATTGCAGATGTTCTTTTTTCTGTGGCATAGAGTCCAGACATTTAAGGTGTGTGTTTGTGTTTATATATATGTGTATATAATGCTTATCATAAAATACTTTGCCTTTGACATTCTGATGTCTATGTCTATTTTTCATGGGAATTTATTTCACTGGAGCCTTCTTCACTAATGCTGTAATGCCTGCTGATATTATCACACTACTGTCCTTTTATTCTCCCAGGCCACAGGAGACCCTTACTACCTAGAGGCAGGTCGCACCATCCTGGACAACCTCAATCGCTTTGCTCGTGTGCCCTGTGGCTTTGCTGCAATGAAAGACGTGCGCACTGGGAGTCACGAGGACCGGTGAGAAAATGGAGGACAGATAGTATGTGAACATAGATGTGTGGGACGATGAACTACCCTAATTGCGACCATGGATAGTGTAGGATTTACATACCATGAGTTGATTATTATATGTATGGTATGAAACACAGTAAGGTGTAAGAAAGGTACAGTTGATGTGATTAAATGTGATCAATATTTATGGCCTATATTTATTTTTAAATAAACTTAAGATAAATACAAGTTACTTTTAGATTTGGTTATTTAAGATGTTCAAAGATATGTAGTGGAATTGGACTTTATATGTAAGTATTAGAATAAATGGAACACAAATGGAACTTTCAGGTAGTAACATTACCAGCTTTATTATAGTACTTTAAAAATAGGTTATGGAGCCAAACATGAATTAATAATAGTCTAAAGTAGTCAAGCAGCCTATAAAACATTTTTGTAAAGCGTATTTTCCAACATATATGCAGGTATGATATATGATATCTACTGTATAATAAGAATTTTTTTTTTAATTTTTATAAATCCGACTACATTGTAGAGCCTATAATATTATTGGATAAATATATACAGGAATAGAAGAAAAAATATATAATAGAAGTAAATTTGATATACAGACATGTTATCAGTGTCTCCTTCTTTAGCCCTGTTCATATCTTATACCTCTTCGCTTTTTTCGCAGAATGGATTCCTTCTTCCTTGCTGAAATGTTTAAATACCTGTTCTTACTATTTGCTGAAGTGGAGGATCTACCTTTTGACATTGAAGACTATGTCTTTACAACCGAGGCACACCTGCTGCCACTGTCCCTCTCCATGGTCCCCAGCTCCTCATATGTACAGCCAAACAGAACGGTAATCCACATAGTACTGCAATTCAAATCTGACATGATTAAAACATTTAAACCATTAATTTTGTAACAAAATATACATATTTATGCTACTTTAGTCAGAAGAAGAGCTGGATGACTCTAACTTTGATTGGACGTGCCCTAACACCCGCCTCCTCTTTCCTGATCCTGCCTTCCCCCGTAATTTGAGAGAACCAATCCGTAGTGCTGTGGACAAGAGCTGCCCCCGTCCTGCACCTTACAGGTACATGTATACAGACTTTTTCCAGGTTACACAACCACAAGTATTATTTACATTTCCCCCGAAAATTTGCTATATTTCTTTCAATTTCTATATTTCTTTTTTATTTTTATTTTTAGGGAACCCGGTATGGGCCGTCCTCCCTTGAGGGCTCAGGACTTCATGGCAAACAGCCCTGAACATCTGGAGCTGCTGAGGAGGATGGGAGTCAGTCTCATCCACCTGAAAGATGGCAGGGTGCAGCTGGTCCAGCATGCCACACAGGTACAACTATTCAGCACCAAGGATAAACATCAAAGCCTGAAAGTTGGTGGGAATGACTAATACTGATCTAATACTGTTGATGAATAGCTGCACAAACCATACTAAAATATGCTTAAGCATAAAAAAGGTCCAACTGTAGAACCTAAAATATGAAGGTAGTTATTTTAAAAAAAGCAGGAATAGGGTTCTTTTTTGTGTGCCTTTTTAAATATCAGTGCATGTGTTCACAAGCACTGATATTTAACTATAACATTGAGAGAACATAGTGTGATACTGGTGTCATTTCTTCGGCATATACAGTTTATTTTATGTTTCTCTAAATTCTAAAAATTCTGCTGTTCTTTCCATCCTGGCTTTCTAAAAACCCTTTGTGTGTTTCCTCTCCTCTCCTACTTTGGCACACCCACAACTAGGCGGTGAGTGCAGTAGCAGCCGAGGATGGTGTGCGTTTCATGCAGGAGATGATGGAGCTGTCTAGCCAGCAGCAAAAAGAGCAGCTACCTCCCAGAGCCATTCAGATTGTTTCACATCCATTCTTTGGTAGGGTTGTGCTGACCGCTGGCCCAGCACAGTTTGGCACAGACCTGTCCAAAAGTTCCACAGGGGTGAGTGGGTTTGTAGCTTTGCCAGGCTGCCAGGTTTAAAGTAGATATTTAACTGTCCTCCCATTTGCTTTTCCTAAAAGAGACACTAAGAGATCACTTCCTCTTGTAAAACATTTTTATTAAGCCAGAAGAAAACATTTGTTTCAGCAGCAAACGGGAACATGTGGGATTAGACTATGGTTCTGTGCAAAGGATAACATCAGAATGTGTTCTTTATCGTTTAAAAACATTCTGCCTCTTTCTTCTGTGTAGGTACGAGGGTTTGTGAGTGTTGCTGAGCCCTACAGTGGCTGCACTGAGATCACGAATGCTGAATATGTACAAGGCCAAATCGCTCTACTCCAGAGGGGTCAGTGCATGTTTGCAGAGAAGGCTCGAAACATCCAGAAGGCTGGTGCCATTGGGGGCATAGTCATTGGTGAGTGCAAGCAGGTCACAAGATGCAAGATCACTACTCAGCGACAGAAATAGACCTCGATAAACTGATTATCTTGAATAGCAACAGACGAATAGGTCCTGCACATCAGATGAGCCTCATAACGACTTTTGCAAGATTAATGACCAAAGCTACGGTAATAATATTTATAATATATAATATTTGTCCTTTTTAAACAAATTTTATTTAGTCGATAACATCTCAGAAAGTAATGAAAAATGCCTATAAACCTTTCCCAGAGCCCCTTGTTCTGTTTTCAAAGGTCAGTTTCGTGAGAAAAAGTTAAAGCCCCCAAATATGTAATTTAATTTCAAACTGTGAAAACCATGATGGATTTGAAAATCTAAAACCAGCAAATGTTTGACATTTTTTCCCATTAAAAAAATTCCAATTAATCCGTTATCCTTATTGTTTTCAGATATTATACAGTCAATTGAACAATAGACTAAATGTTGATTAAATGTAATTTCTCTTCTTTTATCCTTGCTTGCTGCCTCTCTTTTCAGATGACAATGAAGGCAGCAGCAGTGACACAGCTCCCCTGTTTCAGATGGCTGGGGATGGCCGCAGCACAGATGACATCACCCTGCCTCTCCTCTTCCTTTTCCACAAGGAGGGCAACATCCTGTTGGAGGCGCTGAAGGAGTACAGGGAGGTGGAGGTGCTGTTGAGTGACAAAGCCAGAGACAGAGGTGTGACATTACTCCCTGCTGTCATAACTGCTGGAGCTCTTCTCTTTGTGTTCCATAATAAGATTGATCGTTGTACTTATAGCGCCCCACTGACTGAGCCTCGTTAAGTGCTCTGCTTCATAAAATAAACATGAGATGTTGGGCTTCACGCATTATATGAAGTCTCAGAGAGCTTGACTCATTCTGAAGCCACCCACGAGCAGTAGTTATAATGGTACATAGTGAACATTTACACACATTATCAGTATGGCATTCCCATTCTTTTCCTCTTTTTCCTCATTTGCCAAATCCTTTAATTCCCCATGTAACCCCACTTTTCATCTCCTCTCTTTTTTGCTTTCTCTTCTTATTTTTCCATGACCCTCTCCACTCTGGATGAGCAGCAACCATATTCAAAGATAAACCTCTCCCTGGCAGTCTCATTGAGGGCAGTAAGTATTCTTTTCCTTTTTTTAGTTACCTACATTTTCATCCTTTCCCTTTATCTGTTTTGCGTACTTACAGCAATGCTTGTATCAACCCAACCTTTTCTCTCTCACTCTGCCTTCAGTCGAGAAGCATAGTGCACTCGCAGTGTTATCATTTGTTATTTTTGCCCTTAGAGCTTAGGGTGTGGCAGCTCTTTTAGTCTTTTATATTTTTCCTCACAGGAGCAAATCCCACATAGCAAGGCTGGACAGAGGGGCATAGTGTGACCACACTTGTAGATTTCCACATTTCTAAACTTAAACATCTAATTTGTATATGATAAAATGGCAATGCTGCCTAATTTATACTACAAAGCTGAAATATAGACTATCATCATTATAAGTATCCTGGTTGTAGGTACAATATCATAACATCACGCTCAAAGGTGTGGGGATCTGATGAGGGTTGGGCAGGGCGAATGCTTGCTGAAACAGACACTTGACCACGAATCCTGTTGTTTACAGCAGGTGTAAATGCAAAGCTACCATGACAACATAATGACCAGATAGACATGTATCTATCTGCACCTCAATTATTCAAGCTTTTGCAGTCATTGCCTCCTATACCTACAGCAGGTCTGGGTTTCTTGACCATAAAATTAAAAAAACATTTATAGTCTGCAGTTAAAGATGCATCTGAAATTTTTAAACTATACCAGATCATACACACTTACTTTCTTACCAGATCAGTTCACACAACACAATACACCTTTTTGCCAGATTTCCTTTCTCTTCTTTTATTCTGTGGGAAACATGACTCACCATCAGCATCATGCTGTTGTGGCTGACAGCCTCTTGATGAAAGCGGTTCTATTTTTGCCTAAAAATGGATGCCAGGAGGCATGTTGTATAGATTACTGACTGAGGAGGAGGAAAACAGATTTGCCTGTGTGTGTATATGTGAGTGTCGTGCATATCTTTTTGTATAGAGTTGTTCTGTCTCACGCCCCTGCTTCCTTTTCAGGTGTGGATGTGCATGAAACGGAGGAGGACTGCCTAACCGAGGCAACAACTCCCACCTCTTTTGAACCCACTGGCCAATCTCAAACAAGCACGGTGGAGGTAGACAAATTTGTTTCAGAGGAAGTTACACCGTCACAGGAGGAAGGTAGTCCACTAGGTGAAGCCAATAGTCCTGCAGAGCAAGTTAGTGCGCTAGTGAAGGAAGGTAGTCTTACAGAGACAGAGGCTGATTTGGCTCAGCCAAAAGAGGACTCTGACAAGAGAGAAGAGCCTGAGAGTGACACAGACTCCAGCAACCAATCAGTAGATGAACTGTTGGCTGATTGGCGGGAAGACTTGGAGGCTTTTCAGCAGATGGAGAAGGATGAGCTCTGACAGTTGTCAGGTGTGTCGTGCCCTGTGACTGTGGTTTTGTCTCACCGTATGGAGAGCCCGTGACGATCTTCGCACGGCACCAGCCTCAAACAAATGAACTCAGCAAAAGCTGGGGAAATGTCTTCAGTGACTATTGAATAGCATCATCTGCCAAGGTAGCCTACAGACTCTCTCTATGGACTGTAAGGGAGGCTTTTCAGGGCTGATAGATGAAAGACCAGGGTTTCTTACCTCACTTTCTCTGTTTACTGTCATAACAAACCCTAGTGAATGACAGACCTAACAGAAGACTTCTCATGTTGTAGTGCTCTCTATGCATTTGTCACTCCTTTTGCTCAAATGAATGCTGGTCCAAAACTACATTTTGATTAATGAATCTATTAACCAATTAATTTTATTTAAATCACAATCATGCATTTACCATTTTCATGGTCTTGGGAATAATCATCTATACACAGTGATTGTAATTGATGAATGCGGAGATCAGTTACATCAAATTAAGCTGCAGGTTGTTTTTATGGCTTTATGGTACTCAAACACAGTGCCAACTGAACATATCTATATATATCTATAGATGTATATATCTATATATATATAGAGAGATTTATATATATATATATGAAGTCATCTGTAAGTGTAAATATGTTTTTGTTGAGATGTACTCAATGAAACAATAGAGCGATTCTCGCTCAGGTTATGGTTTTCTGGACAACCAACAACCTCTGGATCACATTGGGTGTAGCAGACACACCCTTAAACAGCGTGGCGGTATAATGACCCACCAAAAGGTCGCCACAAGAGGGCGCTACGTGATCTTAAATCTGTAGCTGTTGATTAATTGGAAGGAGCATAAAATAGCCAATAAAAGAACATGATGGAATTAAAAAGTGTAAGAAAAGTGAGATAGAGTGGCGTCATTTTCTGTTGTTGTTGATGCTATCTGTACACTGGACGTTTGCTTTAAGCGCTTCAATATCAGACAGAAAAATGTTGACTTTATTGTAGCAGGATGAAACATGAAAGAAAAGTTTTCTTTTAGAAATTTTAAAAAACATCTTGATTTTTAGGTGAAAGTGGAAATTTTTGGTGAATTTTATTTTGAAATAAGGTCTTTTCGAGCAGACATGTTTCTATGAACAGTGGGCAGACGCCCACACAAAATCAGTTGAGTCAACTTGGCATATATTTGTAACTGGAAAATTCTCAGAACTGTCAGACTATAAAAAGCATCAGTGGAAGCGGTACCCATTTATGTAATTAAAATAGCAAAATTATTGTTTAGCAAAATATACTTTAATATCCGAGCAAAAACAAGTACTGGCAGAATATTTATATATTACTCAAATATTTATGAAGCAACTTGTTGTTTAATCTGCAAAGTATGAGATGGAATTCTATCCGAATTTCTCTCTATGATAATATAGTAAAATAGAAGTATTAAGTGGGATCCAACTGAGCTCAGAAAAATTACCCTTAAGTTGTATTTAAGCTTAAACTGGTTTAACTTTTTCCACCACTATTTTTTTGTAAAGGGGCAAACATCCTGCTTGGATCTCCTTCAGATGCTTCCCTGCATGTTAAATATGCAAACAGCTCATGGTGGATCACTTTCATTGCTTGGACCAAAATAAGACAGCAGCTCAGGTCCAGCAGTGATTGGTGAGTTGGTGGGGCACTCCTCAGCAAGATGGCTGCATTGCTGCGCGCAATAGTGGCATCCTGGTGAAATGACGCAAGCCACAGTTCAGGTTCAGTCCTCCAGGCTCTGAGCTCTCCAGTCTCCATAGCGCAGATCCCGCCCGACACACCGCCGGAAGATTGACCGGCGATCCCTCAGTGGGCCGAGCCGAACCGGTTCATTAGAGTAAGTAACTGCGTGAATTACTTCTTAAACATTCCTCAGATGTGTCATTTATCCCCCGTGGGAACCACGCTCCTGCTTGTGGTTTCTATCTCTCTTTACTCCTCTCTTTTGTTGTTGTTTCCTGCCTGAAGCGCGATTACCCGGCGCTTTCCTTTCTGCACTCGGGGCTTCGCATCTGTCGGCGGTTTGTTGTCGCAGCGTTAGAGAAGACTCAGCGTTATCACGTCGTTTAAGTGGCGAGAAAACACAAGAGGGTTCAGAGGAGAGACGAGTGTGCGTGTCTGATTTTGAGTGTGATTGTGCTCGCTGCTCGGCTTGGACGGCGTTGGCTCAGCGCCTTTCACATTTTCCACACATCCTGCTCGGTTGTGCCACTGTTTGGCTGCTCCTGTAAGGCCGTTTGGTTCTTGGAGAAACCGTCAACAGCAGGAAGAGGGACCTGGGCTGACAGAGGCTACAGGCCGTTAACCTTTGTGGAAATGAAAGTATGTAAACACACTGAGGGCGTTTGCACTCCTTCTGCCTTCTGTGTCTCCGTGTGGCGCAGCTGGACACAGCTGTTGAGCCGAGCTGCAGATACAGCCCCAGGACAGGACAAAGCTCTGTGGCCGGGGAGGCTACAAACTGCTGCTCCTGCTTAGCCTGTGTGATGGGGAAAAGCGTTACTCTTCTGATTACCAGCACACATACAGTATTCAGAAGGTCTTTTCAGGGAAATTATGATTGTCTGCTTATTACTGCTGTTGCATTTTGTCTGCCTCAGGGGGAAGACAAGTCACTGGATAATAGAAAAGCCACAGCAGCCACAGTTACATTTGATATACAGTCTCATTCGCAGTTCATTAACTAAAACTTAGCTTGAGTCTATTTCAAATGTACCCTTCCTCTCTTCACCAGACACTATTATACACACTTCATCACCCACAGGGCTGGATGAGTTCCCAAATGCCTTCCTGGCTGCTGCATTTAAATGTGCCATACAGCCATTAACTATTGTAGATTTCCACATCTGATCAACAATAGAGTATTGCATCCATTTGGTGCCTGTGCGGCAGACTGGTGAGTAAGTAGGTTGATGTGGCCAGTGTTACAGCATAACATCCTATCACCCGTGGCTTACAAGGTTCAGGGTTACATAGCAATCCTGTGTGTGGATGTCCCCATCCCTTCTTGATTTATCTGTCTTCATCTATCCACCTCCATCTGCCTTTCTCCCCCACCCTCTCTTCACTTGCTTATAATAGTGTGTGTATGTCTGTGTGTGTTCATAAGTCAGTGCTCACATATGGCTGTTAGTTCCGGTGGCTGACAGATGAGGGCAAAACACGAGAGTCTCACTCCTTTCTTCCTCTCTGTCTCTGTCTCCAAGGCAGGACGCTGTGTTGTCAGTCCTCCTTCCTCTTCCGCTTCCCCTCAGTCATCATCACTCTGTCTCCCTTCATGGCTGATCCACGTGCAGCAACAGCGGTGGGTCCACTGATCATTCAGCCTGTTTGGGTGGATCCGAATGAGGCGAAACAGGTGGATCCAGCAATTGTGATGTCACTGTGTGAGGAGGAGGGGTGTTTCTATGGTTACCATAGTGTCTTCTGTGAGCATGTGTCTTTGTGGGCATTCCATGACTGTTTCATAGGGCCATGACACCCCTGGTCTTTGTCAGCGCTACTCCCTTGATGTTGGCTTAGTTCGTCACAAACCTTACACCCAGTTTGTGTCTGATTTGTGTGCGTTGTGTTTCCTGTCATTTCACTGTAAGGTGAAATGGGGTAGTCTATACTCGCGAGCCACTTTTATAGGTTCAACTGTCTAATCAGCTTACCACGTGACAGCGACTGAATGTATTTACACATGGTCGAGATAATGTGCTGAAGTCTGAGTTTGAGTGTGGTATAGTTGTTGGTGTTAGTCAGGCCTGCATATTACAGGAACCGCTAATCAACTGGGATTTTCATCTGTTAAGATTTACAGAGAATATCCTGTGAGTGGTAACTCTCCGGGCAAAAATGCCTTGTTAATGCCAGAGATCAGAGGAGAATGGCCGGACTGGTTCGAGCTGATCGAAAGGCAACAGTAACTAAAATAACCACTCGTCACAACTGACGTATGCAGAAGAGCATCTTTGAACGTACAACACTTCAAAGCTTGAAGCAGATGGGCTACAGCAGCAGAAGACCACACCAACAGGAAACCTGAGGCTACAGTGTTCAAGGGCTTAACAGTATTGGACAATAGAAGATTGGAAAAGCATTGCCTGGTTTGAGTCTCGATTTCTGCCATGAATTGAGAGCATTGATCGATCCTGCCTTGTATCAGTGGGTCAGGCTTCGGGTGGTGGCGTAATGGTTTAGAGAATATTTTCTTGGCACACTTTGGGGTCCTTTGTACCAACTGAGCATTGCTGACCATGTCCATCCTATAGTCACAGTCTACCCATCTTCTGATGGCTACTTTCAGCAGGGTAACGCCCCATATCACTAAGCTAAAATTATCTCATACTGGTTTCTTAAACATGACAATGAGTTCACTGTACTCAAATGACCTCCACAGTCACCAGATCTCAGTCCAGTATAAGACCTTTTGACATGTGGAGGAATGGGAGATTCACGTCATGTGCGGCTGACATATCTGTAGCAATCGTGTGATGCTATGGTATAAATATGGACAAAAATCTAAAGGAATGTTTTGTGCATCGTGTTGAATCTGTGCCACAAAAAATTAAAGCAGTTCTGAAGGGAGAAGAGGGTTCAATGCAGTACTAGCAAGGTGAACCTAATGAAGTGGCTTGTGAGTGTACATTGCAGTGCAGAAAGCACAAAGCCAGCACAACATGATCCCTCTGGGTTGTGCGTGTCTTTCAGTTTGACCGAGGGGGCTTACCAGTCAATCAGTTTTTCTACCTGACCGAATAATCAAAGCTGAAGTGCTAAATGTCAAAGCTAGAAACCTGAAATCTGCACATGCATTATCATCATATATTCATTATTATTTTTGGTATTTGCATGTGTTTATATGTGTGTGTCTGCATTGCAGTCGACATGCAGATCGCTGGACGTACCCTATTTTTGCCACTGGTCTGGGTTCTGACTGCTTGCCTTGTGAGTCAACAAGGGCTGGCTGTGCAGCATGCATGCTTGCTTTGTCACATGATAAAGCAGCTTCTCTGTGTGTTTGCAGGGTGGTTTGTATTCAGAGTCCAGTTCCAGACATTGAGACAGTGTCCAGTACTAATTTGGCTTGCCAGTTTGTTTGGGGTTTTTTTTCTGACTATAGTACTGTGCTAACTCTAAAGTGCTGTGTGAATCTCTGCACACTGTTTTCCCATCAGACAGAAATCATCTGTTTCTGATCTCCACTGTAGATAAAATGGTAAGATAGCATCTCTGCTGCCCCATTCCTTCATGACTCCACCACTGGATCAATGAGAGGAAATGAACTGCTAAGTTAAGTTTATCAGTTGATCTGAAAATATTCAGAAAATGTTTAATCGGTTTTGTCTATAAGAAGTTAGAAAATTGCCCGCCATAACGTCGCATCTTATATGCAGCTAATAGTCCAAAACCTAAAGACATCACATTTGAGAACCAGGAATTTGAATATTGTATGAAATAGCCAAATAATATTTACTAAGCTCAAATTTACATTGATTGTATAAATTAACAGTTGGTTCATAATCTAAAAAGGTCTGATTTGCTACGATAAAATACAAATTGAAGCAGCATTTAGAAACTCCCTGCTTTATAATCAGCGAATATTTGGAGTTTTTGCAGGGAACATGGCACAAACAACTGTTCATGAAACAGTAAATGTTGCTTATTGCTTCAGCTGTAAGTTTCTATTGTAAGAAATTATTGGTTTGTTGGCTAACATTTATTAAAGATTTTTGTGTCATGTAGTGCATGGCGTTTTAAAATGAATATGCTTTATTTGTTTTCGATTACTCAAAAAAAAAACCTTCATTATAACACAAATGAAAACACTGGTTTACTGTGGATGTATCAAACCAGCCATGTTGAGACATGAGACACAGGCTCATCTGCAGCCTGTTGGTGAATTGCTCAAACATCTCCGTAGGTTTCATGCACAAACGCACCTCTGAAATGGCCTTGCCGACAATTCTGCTGCACGCTCGCCAATTACACACAGATTGCTTTATATTTATTTTTGTCAGCTGTGCCAGTTTCTGATGAATATTAATGCTGGTATTCTTTTATTTTTGCCAGTTGTGGGCTGGTTAGTCAGCCATTGAGATGGATTTGGATGAGAAAACATAAACATGTTTGACCTCGTGTGGCTGCTGTGTTGGAGTAGGTCGGCTCTATCAGCCATATGCAGCTGTCTGCTAGTGAATGTGATGAACAAGCACTTACTCACACGTACTAAACTTGAATACAGTAAAGCATTGGTAGTAAAAACATAAACCATGCTGTTCAGCACCCTCCCAGATCTACATCAGCATGTAGCAACAGCTCATTCTAAGGACCAAAAGTATAGAAAATGTATTTTATCTATAGACCACTGTGATGTCCAAAGATACACTTGTTAAATACATTGTAGGGTCTCTCATTGTAGGTGAAGTTCGTGTTGAAAGAGGTGCTCCTCACCTGCCAGTGAGCTCAGGCTCTGACCTGTTTTTTACCTCAGTCTAAACTGGAAATGGCAGAATGGACTCTTAAAGGAGGGGGGGAAATGGACGTCTTGCTTTTTGCTTTTTCAGGGAGTTTGTCTCAGTCTTGAGAACTCACTGGCACTAATATCCCCCATCTATGGGCCTCAGGGAAGACATTTTATCCTGCAGCTTCGCCAGTATTTGGCGGAACAATCTGTTTTGTACGGTATAGTTCTGCTTGTTCAGAAAAGTTTCCCAATATTGCTGCAATTTCAATTAGATTACCGCACGCGTCTGTGAAATTACACTACTAACAGCAATCTGAAAAGTTTTGGCTCACCACCTTCTGGTTTCACTCATTTGTTTCAGCCGTTTCCCATTCTGTCTCTCTCAGTTTCACCAAGTAGTCAAAGGAAATGTTAAGAGTCACGCAGACCTTTCTATTTCAGCTCAGCTGTTTTTTATGGGGCTGGAGTAAAAACATAGACCTGCTGCCAAAGAATGTATGTAACAACTTCTCTAGAACCTGCTCTTGTTTCTTCTCCAGCACATGCCTCAGCTATGCGCAATGTGTCTCTCATTGTCAGTCACATGGCCAGGCTGTAGAACAGAGGAGCTCCTGTATCTACCTCCTTTATACACCCTCTGTTTCCATATCCCTTCCTCCCTCCATGACCACTTGTCAGGCTCATTACAAGAGTGAGAAAAAGGAAAGAGTTTTCGTTGCCACAATAGCGGACAGAGATAGAAGCCGCGGACACTTTAAGCAACAGTGCACCACTTAGGACACACCTTTACTGTCCACTGACCTGTGTTTGTTGGCACGGTTTTCCAGGCTTGCCAGACTGATGGAGTGCTTAAAGTGGGACGTGGGGAGAGGTGCAGCGTTTGCTGCCTGGCTATTGTAAATATTATGGTGCGTTGGCCCAAGAGTTGTACTAAAACTCTGACACACACGACACACTGCAGCACACAGCTGTGATTCTCCACCAGCACGTATTGACTCCATTTAAATATTTGGAATGAGAAAGAACAATGGTAAATTTGTTGGCGTTGAGTGGGAAGTACTTGGTGTTGAGAGATGTAACTGAGGCTGTGTGTCAGTTGTCCTAGATTAGATCACATAGATCTGCTGTGGCCAAAGTTTCAATAATACCCAGGATTATTTGAAGGCAGAATAAAGGGAGAAACATAATACATATCATTGATATTATGATAAAATATATAATATACATTGTATCACTCCATGGTCAGAATAATTTCAGATAATGTACAGTATAAAACACTGTACTTTGTACAGTATTTTCAGGTGAATGCTTGTAATGTTTTTCTCAAAAGTATTAAAAATCCCTCCACATAAGGGTTGAGCATTATGATTAAAGTTTTATAAGGTACTGTGCAATATTAATAAAGAGCAGGCTAAAGGGAAATGTCAGAAAATTCTGGTTGCAAATCATTTATAGATAAAATATCCAGATAGTAAGGTCTTGTTTTAGCAAATCAAATTATTATGTTATTATATTATTAAAAATAAATTTAAAATTATCACATTTTGCATTTCCTGAGCTGCTCACTCACTTTCGTTAACACAGAGCAGTGCAGTCTTGCAGTCTGATGAGCAGTTGATGAATCTCTGCTCCATCACAGGTGGATACACGGAGACTCTCCCCAAGGCTTTGACTATGGCTGAAGTCATTATTTCCCCTCCCGGGTTTACTTATTTCCATCAAAATTAGGCTTGTGTGATACATTAGCCCTGTGATGAGAATTGATAGAGAAGAAATTCAAATCCAAACAAAAAATAACCTGTCACACACTAAAACTACCTTCTAGCACTTTTTTTTAGCACTGTCTTTCGCTTTTGCTTAGCCAGTTATTCAGGCTTTGTGGTTGATTGCTCTGCCTCTGGCTCAACGCTGTATTTGAGAAGCCTTCTCCCTGCACGCTGCCAGACCTGTATTTATGCAAGCACGTACACTCACATATCTCTCCGCAGGCCTTTTTGAGTTCCTCCTTTGACAAACTGAGTTGTAAAGAAGGCTTATTCGCACGACTGAGGTGTAGGTCACATCCCACCTCCAGGTATGCAGGCTGGGGCAAGCCCCCGTGTTTGCCAAAATGTACTTATTTTGAGTGCTTTACAATTTGCCATCTATGGACGATGCCTCAAAACCTTTATCTTGCATTTAATAAGAGTTGTAACAACTCTTATTAAATGCAAGATAAAGCTCATGTTACTCTTTTTGAAACACTGACTGTAGGTTGTCTTCCAAATCTGATGTAGTTTTGAAATGACGCAAGACCTTCTAGTCGATGTCATGGCATTATTAATATCTCTAAATTAGGTTACTGTTTTACTTTGGTGAGTATGCCCATGATGAATGATAAGTATCTGACGTGCATGCATCCTGAAGTTGTTGTGCGCAGGAACTCTTATCCTCTTTAGAGACTGGATATTTTTCAGATCACGTTCGCTTGCGTGTGTGTGTGTCAGCAGGAGCAAGAGTGTTGGTCGTTATGACGGTCTTAGCGGACTCGCTAGACAAAGCGTGTCCCATTGACACACTTTAGTGTCTGTAGGAGTATGCGAGCTCTATCTGTCCTGTCTGTTAAATCAACACTGAGCAATGCAACTTGCATGTGGTCTTGCATGTGGCAATGAGAAGTGCACAGGGTAGAGCTCAGTCCTGACCCAGGAAGATTCAGGTTGGCGTTGCCAGTGAATGAAAGGCATGCAAAAGAGTAGGTAGATGCAAAGCATTGAAACTTAAGTGTTTTTTTTTTTTTTTTTTTCAGTGAATCTCTATTTGTACTTGTTGTATAGTGTCTGTTGTGTGTGGTGTATGTTCAGTCAAAAAAGTGGTTAGTGCTGTCATCCCAGAGCTAGAAGGTCCTGGCTGTGGCCCTTCTGTTTGCGGTTTGCATGTTCTCCCTGTGCTTGTGTGAGTTTCTTCCAGGTACTTTGGTTTCCTCCCACAGTCCAAAGGCTTGCATGTTAGGTTAACTGGTGACACTGAATTGTTGTTGTGTATGTGTTGGCCCTGAGAGAGACTGGGGACCTATCCAAGGTGTATCCTGCCTCTCACCCAGCGACAGCAGTGATAGGCTCCAGGTCCCTATGATCCAGGATAAGTGGGTAAAGATTATAGATGGATGTCTGTGTGAGATGGGAAGAGGTGCTGATGAAGTCTGGTGACACAGACTTACACGGCGGTGCAGAGATATTAAATGTTTTGGATGAGGCTCACACTTCTGACCAATCAGAGAAGAGCTATATTTGTTTTTTTTATAAGTTTTTTTTATTTTTTTATTTTTAGCATTCTCATTTATTGCAAATTAATAACTGCAAATACTCAAAGAGCTGTGTAAAAATTGCAAAGCATACAAAGCAAAACAGGGAGCAGGCAGCAGGGAGAGGGGAGGACTTATTAGTCTCATGTTAGTGCTAGCTTAAGTTGGACTCTGTAGCTTTAAGTGGCCTCATCGTGGGTTTTGATTTGAATAGTTCTAAAATCAACAGTGTCGATTTCACATCATACCAAGCATCCCAGAAGTCCCTCAGTGGGAAACAATTGCAAGATTTATCAGAAAACCAGCTTTCAGGACTTTTTGAGCATTAAAAGACCAACAGTTTAATAAGATGTTGTGAACATGGCAGAAAAAACACTTCCACTGCTTGAATTTCAACACACACGTCTTTGTGTCATTGACGCATCTCTGTAGGCTCAGCCTTTTTTGCAGATCCCACTGTTATTTATTTATAGATGTATTCAACTTTGTAATAGTCTGCCTAGTAGCTGGAGCTTATATGTAAAAGGCAAGTAATAGCAGCTTGGCTAACAGTTTCACACAGCCTAGAATTATCCATGCACACAACAATAGCTCTGGGACTGCTGCGGTCTATTTTTAGCCTGCTCCTACTCACAATTTGATGTTTCAATACACACAAATCAAAGCCCATCAAACAGATGCTGCCCACACAATGGAGACCCTTTGAAACTCTATCAAGGCTGCTCACATGTCTCAATACCCTTCCTGGTATGGATGGTTCAGAGTCTCGGTGCTTTGCTAATCTAATATTCACTTCAGTTCTACACTGATAGCCCAGAGTTAAGAGAGACTGTTCCCTCTTTGTCGCCTCTCTCTCACTTTCTGTCTTGGCTTTTCATCCATTTTTTTTTTCTGGCTTTCACTTCAGTGTGCTGTGAACATGCACCCCTGCGGCAGCGGTTCAGGGTGCACACCTCGTCCTCCTCTCCGCAGATTCCTCATTTAAGCGAGATTCTGTCACGAGACAGATTACGCTGGATAAGATTATTTTTTGAAACTTTGCCACAAGTGTCGCTTTACGATGTAATGCCTCAGACTGCATTAAGACGTTCCAGCTGTGTGTGTCTATGGGAGTTCATGAGGGCGTGTGAGATATAAATGAGTTGTTTTGCAGCAGTAGTTGCAGTAAGAGGTGTCCCAGGCAGCCTGGAACAGGCTGATAAGGCCACAGGTGATGTAGAGGGTGGAATCCGCACGTACACACAAACACACACACACACACACACACAAACACACACACACACACACACACACACACACACACACACACACACACACACACACAGAAAGAACTTACCTGTGTGTGTGTGTGTCTTGATCCTCCCTCTAGGTGCAACTCCTTGTCACGTGTGGATCCTTTGGGAAATGTATGCGTAAGCTTTGCTCAGGCTCCAGTGATTAATGGAGCATTACAAGGAGGCCTGGCCAAGAGATTCCGCAAATATTTTGACCGTGTAAATCTTTGTTCAGCAAAACTAAAATTGATTAGCTGATCAAAAAAGCAATCAGTAGATTAATTAAAAACATAATCATTATAATTGTTGCAATCCTAAATAGAATATTTAATTTAAGTTTTGAATCGAAAGTTTCAGCCTTTACTCACTTAATTAACTGCTGAGAGCAGACATTTTGTCAACATGTCAACAGTTAAGGTAAATGAGTTAAGCATTGCAGGAAAAGGTCAAATAAAAACGAAGCACACTTTCATTATGTGTAATGACCTCTCACTGAATCTTCAATAGTGATTTCTCTCTTTATCTGTATGATTTGTGGCACTTCACGCATTTTTAGAAATGCCATAGCTTCCCTAAATTCCAGCAATAAAATGGTTATGTGATAGTTATCTTTTTATTATAATTGTTTAGGATTCACGGTCAAAGATAATATTAATAATAAGAAGAAGAATAATAAGAGTAAGAGTAAAACTGCTAAACTGCAGTACCATTATAATATTCCTTCCAGTTAACACATGTACACTCTCTCTCTATTTTTAAATTTCTCTATATCTATATATCTATATCTATAAATATATATTGCTCATACACAGACAAACTTTGATACAGCCCCCACTCTGTACACCTGGTGCTTTGTGTTGTGTCCAGAGAGATGGAGGTGGGTCGACCGCAGCCTAAACACTGGCCTCCTGTCAACTTCAAACACTCTGAGGATCACGAAAGGAGGGAGGAGGCAGAGCTGGCACTGTTTTTTAGCTCTACACTCTCTGGCCTCCTTCTCTTCCATCCATTATGCAGTTCTTCCCTTCACCCATGTTCCCCTTCGTCTCAACCTACCTAACTCCTCCTAATCTTGTTTAATTTTGTCTTCTTTAGCTTTTTCAACCCCCCCTTTATTATGAATGATCACTGGCTGCCTCTTGTCTCCATTCTTGTAAGTGGCATAAGGCATGTAAGAGTGACATGAAGACTGTCTAAAATGCAATATGTCTGATGGTGTGTGTGACTGAGAGTGATGTTCACAGTTTTGTTAGCTGTCCTTCTGAGTGGGAGCGTTTAACTTTCCTAAATAACGAAAGTGTTTATTTTGTTTGGTGTAAAGGCTGACTCAGGCTGACGTGAGGGTTTTAATGTAAAGTTCAAATAATGCCTCACAACAAGGCTAAACTGAGAGTATTTCATCTAGTGGCCAGAAACACAACAACAAATGCTTTCTGTTGGATGTGTAAATGGGCAACTCTTTGCTAATGTGTTGGCCATGTTTGCTATTTAAGGTGACAAGATGTCAGTGTGGTTTTAGCTTGTTCTTCTGAGGCAAAGTAGTTTTAAAAAATCCACTGTTAGCTTTATGTTTATCACAAAAAATGTGTAAGAAACTTTTAATTTTAATTCTGTTACTCTTGCATCCTGCCTTTAGAATTGTATGTTTCTGGTTTGGAAACTATTTATACATTAAAATATAATTACGTAATAGATTAATATAATAAATGTATGAAATAGTATTAATACGTTAATAGAACTAAAATATTCATCTACTGAGTGTTTATTTACCCAGTGGGCTGCTCTGCTGCTTTTCCTGCTCTTCTCACCTAACAATCAAAGCACACAAATTTGAATAATCAGCAGAATTTTCAGTTTTTAATATAAATCCTCCTTTCGTTTTCTTCTGAGGGATTTTGACCTATCTTAATACCATGTATGAGGCACTGAAGGAAAGGGGAAAGAATTAATGTGGTTCTGCTGTCCTGCTACAAAGGCATGTGCATAGTGCTCCAATGTAGCTCAATTTATAGGTGAAGTATTAACCATCCTGTCTTGTGTTGATAGAAAACACTGTACAAAGTATTGTACTATGTACAATGAGTGATCCAGTTTGTTTGGAATAGAAAAGAAGAAGAGGTTAATGTGACTGACAGTTGCTGTAGCTGAACAAACACTGCATTATTTTTGAGATGGGGTGTCTGTGAAGTACATAGTAAAAACCGAGCAGCAGCATTGATCATTTTATTGTGTTTGTCGTTACAATAAAAGGTCTTCTCTTTGCTCTTGGGCAGGTGAGTGCGATGAAGAGCGGTTCCAGAGCGTGAGGCCATGGGCTGCACCTCGGCCAAGCAGGTGTCGGCCGTGCCTAACGATGAGGAGGGACGCGGCAAGGCCTACAGCAACGGGGACCTCTTCACCGGTCAGTTTGTCCAGACACACAAACACGCACGTAGGAATGTCAATAAATGCTTCACAGCTCCATTTTGCTTGCTTAATTGTTCAAGGAAGCCCTATTGCCCCATCTACTCTCACAATATACTCTCTTCATTATAACTCAAAGTGTTCTGGTGAAGAGTTAAGTTCTCCATTTTAGACAATAACTGTCAACACCAGAGTTTTATTGGTCATCCATGTTGACAGTTCATGTATGAGAGAGGAAGTAACCATTTGGTGTGAACTGCAGTGTTAAAACTTTGCATTTCAAAGTTTCAGTCTTGAGAGAGTGAAACAAGGAGGAGCAAGATGTGGGAGAAAAAGGCCAAAAGGAAGATAGTTGGTGTTAAAGGGGTTATTCACTGCTTAGATATCTGAAGTTTATTTTAAATAGAGCTGCACAGTATATTGTTTCAGAATGGTCATTGCAATGTCTACATCGCAGGAAGTGTGATATCAAGTGAGGCAAATTAATAATGCTAAATGTAATGATTTTGGAAACAAAAAGGATGATGTTGACTAGTTACTTGGTCAACAGTATTTTCAAAATAAGTTAACAAATGTATTAAACTACATTATTTCCCCATCCAAACTGCTTTCAGCAGTCATCTGCTTATGTGTTTGTTGTGCTGAAATCAGTTGCATAACCAGCTACAAAAGCTCTGTTAATTTTACGGACACATTTTAATGTACAGTTGTTAAACACATCCATTTACAACTAAAGAAAGAGAGCGGGAGTGGAAAATACTTTGTTTACTTTATGTGTGTTCCTACGTATGCACTCCACTAAGCCACCAGCCCTCCCTCATCCTACTTCCTTAGTGAGCCTTTCAAGAACCATGCAGCAACCACGTAGGTGGTTTTGTTTCAACTAAAAACATCACCCAGTTTCGGGTCCTAGCCCAACTGTCCTTGAGCAAGACACTGACCCCAGTCACAAAAATGTCAAACAGGATTTAACTTAGTGATTGAGAATGACCAACAAATAAATCCGATTTGTTGCTGATTGCAGCTCTACAGTAGCTATAATTATAGCCAGGAGGTTGTTTTGTAATGAGGGATGTAAATGAAAGTGAGAGAAAGCCAGAGAGTGAGTGAGATGGTGGGTGGTTGAGGGATTAACAGCGATTAAGAATTAGGAGCAACACTCTGGTATAACTGCATTCGGGCGGACGGATGTGACAGATGACAATCCACAGGAGGTTCTCTCTCTCTCTCTCTCTCTCTCTCTCTCTCTCTCTCCCTCCCCTCACCCTTCTCCCTCCTTGTTCCTTTGCCCATCATCCTCTTTCTGCAACCTTTCTTGACTTGCTGCTCTTTCTCGTCTCTTCTTTTCTCCCTCCAACTGGTTTCCTCCATCATTCACCGCCGTCCGCCCCTACTATGATTTCTCTCTGTTCTCACATCTTATTTTACTCCTCGTCTTTTAAGGAGCAACGGAACGAGGCATGAGATGGTGGTGGGTGGGGGTTGGGGGGGGGGATCTAGATGGAGCAGTGTAGCATTTTTCCTTGATAGAGGAAGGGAGAATGACGTGCGTTGATGCTGCTGGTTTTCTTTTTTCCCCTCAATATCTCTGTCTCCTTCAGATTGTCTCTTCCCTTCCCCCGCTCAAGGCCTCAATCTTCCCGTCCTCTGTCTCTATATTTCTCTATTTTAGGTCTTTGTGCCCCCTTCCCACCCCCCTCCCCCTCTTCCTGTCTTCCATCTCTCACTGTTTCTTCTCTCCAGCTCTTTTCCTCTCCTCTCTGGCACAACATTAGGTCAGACTTCTGTGTCCTTTCACCTCTCCTCCTTTTCCTCCCTCTTCCTTCCATCCCAGTTTTAACCAGCTGACAGCTTCTCAATGTCAGCTGGTGGTAGCTTGGCCCACACTTCTGTTTGAGCATGTCTAGGACTGTGTGCATAGAGGTGGAAAGCAAACATGAACAGGAAAGTGTGGACCAGCGTAATCCAAGGCCATGACCCCCAAATAACACCACCATTCTTCACTTCTTCTGTTTTTTTTTCTCCGTTGTTCTCATTTCTTCTTCACTACTCTGCTTCGGACTCTGCTGTCACTGTCACACACTGTGTAGTCATTTTTTCCCACTTAACTTGCCGCCCTTTCCAACCTCAGTCAAACTGGCTCCCACCATGCATCCGGTGCACTTCTCATAATTGAGATGGAAAAGACAGCTTGGTTGGTCACGCTGATAAATTTGCCTCCAATGTCTGTGTCAATGTATTTGTGTTCATGTAAGTGTTTGCATGTTGCGTATCAGTATATTTAGTCAGACAGCTCTTGCTCACACTGATCCGCCTCCAACAGATTGTCTGCCAGTCAGTCTGTTCTTGTGTGCATTTGTGCATGAGTGTGTGTGGGTGTGTGTGTGTGTATGTGTGTCCCAGATATTCTTGGTGCCCATTCTGTCAGTCTCCGGCCACTAAACCTAACCCCCACCCCTCGCTCGCGCTCTCTCTCTCACACAATAACCGGAAAAGGCTGAGCTCCATTACACAAACACTGAAGGACAACGAGGGAAAATAGCAACACTCTCCACAACATTATGCTATTAATGTCTGCAATATTCACAGTAGAAGGAGATTGGAGTGGAGATAGAGTTAGCAGTGGTATATGTGTGTATGATTGCAGGTGCGGGACCCCGACATGTTTACCCAACATGGTATCGTGCAGATTTCACAGTTTGTTTTAGCATTTGTGTTGTTTTGAAGCAGCGGAGCAGCGGATTGGTAAGAAGGCAGTTAGCTGGATCTGATCAGAAATTTGCTGTCTGTACAGAAACATGAAAATAGTGTTAAGAAGGAACAAGAATGTAGTTTGGATTTCTGTGTTGTTGTTTTTTTTTTTTTTTCTTTTTTGGCTAAGCAGAGATACTAAATGATCAGTGGTATAAACTACTATGAGGGATGACTCAAAACTATTTTGTTAGTGCTTCAAAGAAACACTTGTACTTCAGTTATATTAAATTTTCTTTAACAAACTGCTGAATAGGAGCTCAGTCCTTGGAAATATTATCTCACACACAGTAGGAAAAAAAGATCAATAGGGCAGCTACTAACTTTGTATGTCAACAAATTTCGGCGAAACCTTTCTCTCTTCTTCTGGGAACACATGATGTAAAAACATGTCAAAATCATCACTAATACACTTTCCATGCACCCTGTGTATAGAGTGACAACATTTCCTCTTTAGGGTTGTACACAAAACCTGAGAAGCGGGCTTGTGTGAATCAAAGGTCACTGGTTCAGTACGGCAGCAGGAAGTTGAAGAGCTGAGCACTGGACTGTGGTCAGCTTCCGAGTGTGCCTGAGAAGCAGGGCGTTCCTGAAAAAAACTAATTATTGACAGTGAATCAGCCCGGCATAAAATGTTAGATATTGACTGTTGAATTAAAACGAGCTCAGTTTGGAAAAAAAAAAAAGAAATATACTTCACTTGTCTGTACATACCAACTTGCACATGCATGCACACATATAGAGTACACAATGTATGTATGCATACGTAAATAGGTAGGGTGTATGTGCAGGGACATCTTTCGTATATGTGCAGTGCATGTGGATATGTGTTTGTATCAATTCCCTTATTAAACACATAGCACAGCACATGCCAACATACTGTTTGTTTTTGTGCACAGCCAGATTGGTTTCCTTCTTCCTTTTAAGAGGTGAAAGTGTTGTTTTGTCTCTGTGTGATTTATGTGGACATGGAGAGACTTCTCTGAAATGTGTTGCCACAATAGGAAGTTCCTTGAACATTTAAGTCCTACAGTCACCACCATGTCCATACATGCAATGAGAAGCTTGTGTAGCCAGTTCATAAGAACATCCTCTATTTGTAAACCTGCCTACAGACATTTGTCTTCATAATAAAGCACACTATTTTTAAGAAGCTGTTCCAGCCTCCAAATGTCAGCAAGTTAATTTCTTCTGTTGTGTCAGTGTGAATTTTTGTAAGACAAGAGTCAAATTTATTTACAATATGCATCAAATAAACATTTCGGGCTTATTTCAAGATTATGCTGATTCATGCTTGTTACATTTGAAGCCAGGCTGATTTTCTTTGTCATACACTATTTTTTAGTTGGTATTGTGGGTATATTACACATAAGACATTTGACTTTGGCCTATGGGGCAATAGGAAACCAGTTTATCTGTATAATGGCAGACTACTGGTACAATGTAATTGTTGTTTTAAATGTGTGCATGATATTGGAGTTAATTTATCTTGATTTGGGAGGGAATCCAATGGTGAAAATGTGTTAATATTGGATCAGCAGCAACAGAAGAAGTCTGACACATTTCAGCCTTACTGGTTGTGGGTAAATGAGGAACTCAACGGGTGTTAAATAGCTTTTGTAACAGATTAATTCAAAATATATATTCTGTAGCGTCTGTTCTGGCTTTTCGTCATTTTCTTTCTCCAGAAAAAGGCAAGACATTACTTCTTTCAGTATCTTAATATTTCAGACAAAACAGACTATCATTGAGTGTGTGTGGGTGTGTGTGTGTGTGTGTGTGCAGGCGTTTGTAAGATTTAAGACTTTGTGTTCAGGTGTAAAAGTCAGGCCAGGCTGGTTATGACCTTGAGCAAAAGTAGCTAAAAGAGAGGACACACAGCAGGAAGGGCAGAGTGACATAGCCACAGGACACACACACACACACACACACACACACACACACACACACACACACACACACACACACACACACACACACACACACACACACACACACACACACACACACACACACACAACACTCACACACAACACTCACACACAACACACCCAAGAAGGCTATTTAAATGACTCACGCCCTTAAAAACACTACAGTTGCATAAAATGGCAAATGCTGTGATTTAAAGGCTTCGAAATAGAAACGTACTTGTGCACGCTGTTGCACATGCAATGTCAGTACCTTTAAGGTCAACAGAGAGCTCAGGTCTCTAATCAGAGATGAGAAAGATGTCCACATCACAAAATCACAGCTTCTCAAAATAGTTCTTCCCTTTCATCTTCCCCTCTCTCTCTCTCTCGCTCTGTGACGTTTCCCCTCCTTCTTTACCAGAGCGAGCCCAACATTGGCATGACGAAACACCCCTGTCATTTCTTCTGACAGTGACTGCGGAACACATGCATGCTACAGTCACACAGCATGACCAGTTTTTGTTTCTATCCAAAATGAAGCAAAGTATGTGATGTGATGAGTGTTGATTGGTGTAAGCTGGGTCACTTTGATCTATCTATACCCGTCAGATTAAGCTCAGTAACTATCCTGTAAGATTCAGTCAGGCTGCAGCTCACCCGCATTTAAAAATTATACGTTTCTTAATTGCTACTTGAAAATATCAATTAAAATGTATTTACTGTGCCAGCAGCAGAGGCAACAGGAGCTAATTCTACCCCATCCTATTCTTCTGCATCCACCTTAAGGTAGAAATTATATAACATCAATTTGATGTGGATTGCCCCTGTAATACACAGGAGAGCAGAGGAAATGGCTCTGAATTCTGTTTCCTGCTGCAGAACTGGATGTGCTGCATGTTTACAGAGCCGATCTAAGCTTGGTGAGTCTGTATAGTGTTATAAAACCATTTTGTATGTGTGTGTGTGCATCGGCATGTTCAGACAGGAGCTGCTTTGCTCCTACTCGTTTACATTCCCGAGACAAACAACAGAAAAGTGGTTGGCATTTCTTTTTCTCCTCCTAATCTCTGCCTGCTGTTCTCTTCTTTCCTCTCACCAATGAATTTAGATCAGAATCATTTAGGCCATGTTCACTTGACTCTCATGTAAGATGTAGAAACAAAGGTAATCACACATACGCACACACACTCACACTCCCACACTCCCACACTCACTCACTCGTAGGTGATCCAGGTGCTGGGTGGAATGTCTGCAACAGAGCAGAGAGAGAGGGGTGAACCTATCAGCTGGGTACAAAGTGGAACAGACACATGAATAAATGGTCAAACACACTGCTGATAGAGTGAGGGCAAAATACTATGGACTCTGTGTGTGTTCTGTGCAACAGATAAGGGTGAGACATGGGCGTGTGTGTATTGGGTGTACAATATATCAGTGTATCAGCTGCTGCTTTATCAGGTAGATGTACAACAACCAGGTACTTTGCAGAAATGCCTGTGTGATTGTATCATTCTGCTTGAGGTTAGGTGGGGCTTGGTCTTACGTAAAGTTCCTTAGGTGGAGGTTTTAGAGATCGTATCATCTTAAATCACTCTTAGATTTATTGCAGTCCCTCAGCTTGAGCACCACTAGAGGTTCTTGCTGTCTTTTGTTTTGTGCTGGTGTGCAATTTATGCTCAGTCAGGCTGTGATCTTGTGCCTGAATCACAAGATCACCATTTGCTATATTTGCTCACCATTTTGCCATTTGCAGTATATTAGACCACCACTTATATGGTGTTTTCTATTTTCATTCCCCCATTTTTGTGGGTAGCTGAGATTTTCATTCAGGAGATGAAAGGCTACTTCAGGTTTGCCCTATGGGGAGGGTCAGGCATTTAAAATTGCCTGACCCTCCCCAAATTGTTAACAACTTAAACGTTAACAGGAGTTCACAGGTGGGTCATTGGCCCATTTGCGGTCCCAGATGTGAAAATCAATGCAAAAATATATCTGTCAATGACAGTACACGGATGAGGAGGAGGAGGGGTGATGATGATGATGATGATGATGATGATTTTTTTGATGGTTTAATTTAAAGGCATCATCCTAGTGTCTGAAAGAGGGATCTTGGTCCTTCACATAATACCACCTAATTCAACTGGAGAACAAAAGCAGGTCATATCCGTACATCTTAAATTTAATATGGCAATGATTTTAAATGATAATGAACATGAATTTATAACCTGAAGGTTTCACCAACACTTACTTAACAATTAAGGTGTCAACTGTATATTTTTAATGCTTCAGTGCATGTCGTATCATTATGTGTGCTGGTGCAATTCTGATTTGTTTGTCCTGATCAGTACAGTCCAATCAGTTGCCAGTACAACATTGTGCACGTCTGTGGACTCATTGATTACTTTTGGTTGTGTAATGCAGATTATATTCGCTATTTTTAGTGTAACTATATGGGATTCAGACAGTACTGGAACATGACTAATCTTGGATCAGTAAGACATGTATGATGTCAAGTTTACTGCCCTAATTTCTAGCTGTAGCTGTGATTTAGTGCAGGGCATGTTCACAACTCTTGTGGAAAGTGCCACTGAGCTTGTCTTTACTGTCTAAGCTGTGCACGTATCACAGAAGCTGTTCAACTGATCTTTAATTCCCTCCAGCTTGTGCCTTCTTATCTTTTCTTTCTTTTTTTTCTCCCCCCTTCTCTCTTGTTTTCACTCTTATTTCACATAAACTCTGCACATCTTGCTCTTGCCATCTCTTGACTAGTGTCCTAGTTTTACCTCAGCTGTCGTGTCCATTTTCTGTCCAGTGTATTATATTACAGTAATACCTTGAATAAATTATATCTAGAATCGATACGACAGCCATTAGTAATGTTCTTGTAATTCAGAGAGTTTATAGTATGGCTGGTAAGACATAGTTCAACTAATGTTGCATTTAAGATCCTATTGATCAGGGTGAATGGAGCAAACAGCTGGTCACTCCCTGCCTGTCTCCCTCTTTTTTCATTTTTTTTTTTCTGTCTCTCCAAACCTCTCTCTCTCCCCTCAGATGAATACAAGATGAAGGGAGTGGAGGAGGTGAAATACATGAGAGGGGAAGAAAACAGAGTGAATGCACGCAACCAGGAGAACCTGGTGAGACACACACACACACACACACACACACACACACACACCAATTTATGCGCTGAGAGCCCATCGTCTGCACACAAACTCAGACCTTTTTCTGACAGTTTACCAACTCAAGCGAACAGGCTGGTGTTTGTGTCCAAAGGCAGCTCTGTCAGCCTCAACTCACATACACATGTACTGTCTCTTATACAACTGCAAAAACTGACACAAACACACAAGGAGGTGCATTACATACAGGTACAGATTGCATGCCAGTGTGTATGGAATGTGGAGGCTAAAGGAACCTAAACCTCTTTAGAGTTGAACCTGTGTAAATAAGTGATATATTGTCATTGGTAAATCACTTAATTTTAGAAACTCTGCAGGTAATTTGATTGCCCAGTCCGTCTTGCAAATATAAAGGTCACGTTTTCTTTCTTTGCACAAATGTTTGTGACGAACGGCTGTATTTTTCCAAAAAGGGCACAATATTTTGTTGAGTGAGTTATAGAAAGACCCAAGCCACTTTTTCTCCCAGCCAGGTAACCTTCAGTCTTGTCTGCTTTTATTCTCACCAATAATCATGACTGTATGTGTTTTCCTTGAGGGTGGAATCCGCGCGCGCACACACACACACACACACACACACACACACACACACACACACACACACACACATATATATATACACATACACACACATATACACATACACACACATATACACATACACACACACACACACACACACACACAAACAATATGAGTGGTGAGAGATGCAGGTTACAGTATTTGTTGGTGGAAAGGAAATAACAAACACCAAGCTCACAAAGTGACCAGCCATAAATTGCATACAGTATGTGTCTCTTAGTAAATAGGAAATGTAATGAGTGTCAGATGTGAGTTTGGGAAGCCTTTACTATCAATGTCTGCTCTTGACAACACAAATTCCTGAAAACCTTGGAACAAGAGTTGTTAAGAGTTTCAAAATAGTTTGGACTGCACCAGTCAACTTTACAATACAATGATTGTGTACAATTCAACATTACTGTTAACCTCACCAGGAGTGGTCGATCATGAAAGATCACCTCAGGACCAGCATCAGGAAAACATCTGTACATAGCAAAGTGGCAATGAGAAGAATATTGCTTCCCATGCAAAGTTTGCTATGTGAGAAAGCCAGAGTGCTTTTAGAAGAATGTCCTGGGGATGAATGAGACCAAAGTAAAACTTTTTGGCTTGAATTAGAAGAGTTATGTTTGGTGACAACAAAAATCTGCATTCCATCATAAGCTCTTCAGAAAATCTGTGAGACCTAGTAGTGGCAGTATCGTGATTTGGGCCTGGTTTGCTGCCTCTGGACTAAGATGTCTCGACATCAGTGGTGGAGCTATAAAATCTCAATAAACAAGCAAACTCTGCAGGAAAATGTGTATCTCTTCATGAATTGAAGTATGGAGTAAGAAAACGATCCTCTTCACTTATAAATTGATCTATTTAAGAACGTTGAAGAAGAATGTTTTGGAATGAGTGAGTCAAAGTCTGTCTAACTTGGTTATTTGTCCAAATAAACAGGAAAACATTAAAAGCTTCACTGTACGGTCTGTGCCCCATATATGGTTGTCATTCAATGCCAGCTGTTAATTTGATAATGCAATATTAAAGCCACTTGTGGTTTTGTTGATAGGGGTGATAGGAGTTGTTTGTTTGTTTTTTTTAACTACTTTATTAGCTGATAAAGAAAACTAATGGTCTGTGTGTTTTCCAGGAGAAGAGTAACGTGCAGTGCAGGGGCAAACAGCAGAAAGAGGTTGTGACAGCAAACATCAAGTCTAAGTAAGTGGCTGCATAATATAAAATATTTGATCTATATCATTTTATTATGAGTTAACTACTAGATCACAAATAATGTTAAAGCTAATTTTTCCAACAAACCATATATACAATATAATTCTCTCCATAACTATTAATATAATTATCTCCATAAAATTGATATTTAGGAAACAATGGCACCACAATTCTATATAATCCACAATCCTCACTGTGGAACAGCTCTTGTTTTACTTGTAAAATATTGTACTGTCTGGTTTGAGCCTTTAAAAAAACCTCTCTGTCTATTTCGACACAGCTAAAGAGAAGTTATGATGTTAATATTATGATGTGTGAAGTAAGTGATAATTGTTGGCTATTGTAATGCTGCCTCCTGGCCAACCTCAGACTATCTGTGTGTTGTTAGGTCTTTGTATGTGTATACATATGGGTTGCTGGTGGCTGCAGAGTATTTAGCCTTTGGATCAGACACTGGGATAATACTTTATAAATTGATTATTTAAATTCCTTTTACAGCATCCCAACCATGAATTTCACACACTACAGTTAAGGGTGGGTGGGTGTGTTTGTGCTATGGTTGTCTCTGTGTGTGTGTTAGTGCTGTGTGGGGGGTGTAATGGAAAATTCTCATGATGTATTTGTTGCCTACCTTCTCCTCCTCCTCTCCAACTTCCTCTGCCACTCTTCCTTCTCTTCCTTGCTTTCCCATCTCTCTCTCCTCTCTTTCGCTTTCTCTTTCTCTTTCTCTCTCTCTCTCTGTTTCTCTCTCTTTCTTTCTCTCTCTCTCTGTTTCTCTCTCTCTTTCTCTCTCTCTCTCTTTCTTTCTCTCTCTCTCTTTCTCTCTCTCTTTCTTTCTCTCTCTCTCTTTCTCTCTCTCTCTATCTTTCTCTCTCTTTCTCTCTCTCTCTCTCTCTCTCCCTCTCCCCCTCCCCCCTCTCAGTATTCACACATCAGAGAGCCAGCAGGAATTTTTCAGGATGCTGGATGAGAAGATTGAGAAGGTGAGGAGTGGGGTGTTGGGTACATGTGGGGTATGTGTGTTGTGCATGCTTTTTATGGTTTTAGGGCAGGGGGTGTGCAACAGCAGCATAGTCCATCTATAGAATCATCTGGATTTATATGACGGTGAGTAAAACATACATTCAATTTTCAAAAAGTGATGGGAGACGTATTCATGTTCTTTGGTGTAAAGATACTCAGTTAAACTTAAAAGCCTCAGTCTACAGATTCTGCATTGAGAATTTTAAGTAAATATGGAGCATTATTGCGAGCAAAGTGAATTTTAAGTTGCTCTTGGGGAAACTTCATTATGTAAAATTTGGAAAAGGTTCAACCATGTGACGAACCCACATAGAATTATTGCTCAACTCTTCAGTTCCCATCAATTCAAAAGGATGCTTTGATGTCATTCAGCTCACTGCTTTGGTTTTCGGGCCTACAACTCTACTGATCTGGTTTTACTGCCACTGCTCTCATCATTGTCATTTCTAGCCCCAGTAGGCAGCTGCAGTCACTGACAAAGCTTTATGCACCATCAGTACACTACCTGCTCTGGATCATACAGCAGGCACACAAAGAGAGAAAGTTCAAAGAACGGACTTTGCAGAATATTGGCCATACACATGAAACAAAATGTATGCTAGTGTTGCCCTTGGGCTTTTGAATAAGCAACTGTTTTCCTACATGTTTGCTGTTTCACCTTTATGAGGTACTGTAATGTTAATGTTTATTGCACTGACCAAGACATTAGTGTATTTTACAGGGTAAAATGGATTGATGGATTAACATTGAATCAGCTATTATTTTCAGGTGTAGACACTCAAACAACTACTGCTATGTACTTTGATGTGAAACAATCCATACTTTAAAAAAATATTTTTGTTCTTGTGCAATTCACAAATGTCAGCGTTGAACCTGTATCATGCAAAGAAGAAGCCATATGTGAAAACAATCCAGAGATGCAGCCGTGTTCTCTTGGCCAAAGCTCATTTACAATTGTCTAAGGGAAAATGGAAAACTGTTCTATGGTCAGATGAATCAAAATATGAAATTCTTTTTGGAAACCATGGACACCTGTCCTGTGGACTAAAGAGGAGAGGGACCATCCAGCTTGTAATCAGTGGACCATTCTAAAGCGTTCACTTCTGATGGTATGGGGACTGTAATAGTGCCTATGGCAGGGCTAACTTACACATCTGGAAAGGCATCATCAATGAATAGTACATAGAGCAACATATGCTCCCATCCAGACATTGTCTTTTTCACAGAAGGCCGTGCATATTTCAGACAATACTAAACCACATACTGCATCTATCATAACACCATGGCTTTGCAGGAGAAGAGTCCATGTGCTGAACTGGCCTGCCTGCAGCACAGACCTTTCACCAATAGAAAACATTTGGTGCATCATAAAACAAAAAATCCAGTAACAAAGGCCCAGGACTGTCGGGCAGCTAAAATCCTGCATGAGACAAGAATGAGACAGTATTCCTCTCTTAAATTTCAGCAACTGGTCTCCACACTTCCCAGATTTTTCCAGACAGTTGTTAAAAGAAGAGGGGATGCTTCACAATGGTAAACATTACCCTATTCCAACATTTCCGGGTTGTGTTGCTGCCATCATATTCAAAATGAGCTATTTTCCAAGAAATGGTACAATTTCTCAGTTTCAACATCTGGTATGTTGTTTATGTTCTATTGTGAATAAAATATGGGTTGATGAGATTTTTACATCATTGCATTCTGTTTTTATTTACATTTTACACATTGTACCAATCTTTTGGGGGTTGTAGTTGCAGTGAATAATAATTGTAGAATAAAGCATAAATTGAAAATACAGTAGTTAAATTCTCCAAAATACATTCCAAAGCTAAAACCATCAACAGCCATTTAAAACTATTTATTGTTTGAAACTCTATCTTATGGGACACCCCTGGGTAAAAACAAATACTGGTTATTTAAATATTCCAATACTTTTGGAAGAGCTGTGTGTAAAGGAAAGAGGTTGAGTTTGCTCCTCGTCATGGTGGATGAAACAAATCATCACATTCCACCTGTAAGCACTTCACTGCCTCATGCAGTACTTACGCCAGTACCAGCAAATAGACAAAGGCTTGTTTAAATGTAATTGGAGGAACAGGTGTGCGGGGGATTGCTGCATGCCGACAGTTCGCATAGAGTCATGTAAAGTAGATTATTACAGAGCATTCATAACTGGAACAAATGAAAGTAGAAAAATGTATGCACATCTCATACTCTCTCTAATCCCTCTCTTTGCAGGGGCGAGACTACTGTTCGGAGGAGGAGGAAGATGGGACATAGCACAGAGGCCCCCACGTATCACCCCCACAGAGAGCCTCACAGTGTGCGTGAATGTGTGTGTATGTCTGTGTAAATGCATACTTGTGTGGCTGAGAGAGTAAGAGAGCACGCTGAATCAGTGTTTTACTAATATGGCGTTTATGTGACGGGACACTGTATGTGTTTGTGTGAGCAAGTGTCTGTTTTCTGAAAATATGGCAAAGAAAGTATTTTAATCATGAGAGACAGAGTGGGGGATACATGAAAAATGGAGAGATTGGGATCTTGAAAACTTTCTTAAGAGACTACAGCCCTCCTCTCTTAGCACCTCACCCCTTCATGCCCCTGAGTGGACAGATGGAGGTGGCAGTGCGATGAAGGGACAGACAGATGAAAGGAGAGAGAGATGAAGGAGGACGTGATGACGGATGGGCACACATCGCTATGAACATAGAGGACTTGCCACAGTCGGGTCAAACAGTTATTTCCTCAAGCGTGACAACAGCAACTCCTTGGCCCTCCATCTGTCTCTTCATATCTGTCCGTCTGTCCCTTTGTGGTCTGTTCCTGAATATTTAACCCTTGCATTGGACAAAGTAACTCCCAAATATGGGTGTGTTGAGAACTGATAGACACACAAGCGGAGAGGAAAGGAAACCTGGGCAAGAGCAGAAACTGAAGGCAGAGGAGCTATGTCTTGCCGGCAGGATCCGCACTGAACTTTCAGCCTGGGCCATGAGGAACTGAGACAATGGGAGAGGGAGAAGAAGGGACGATAGAGAAGAAAAATGTCAGATATTTTAATAAGAGAGAGTAGGGAGTGAGCTGGTGATTTAGAAACTCTAAACTCCTCCTGCCTTCTAAAGTCAAGGACCTTTTTTTTTTTTTTTTAATTCTGTTCAGTTATTTGTTTTTCCTTTTTGTGATGTTTTTTTTATTCTTGGCTTTCTTGATAATGTATCATCTTCGTCAATGTCATCATCCTCATCACCGCAGCAGGCAGACTGAAGCTGCTGTGTCTCAACCTGAGCTGTCCTCCACCATATACTATAATACAGCAGATCTAGCCAACGCACACAAACAAGTCTCTTACTGTACAAACTGTAACACACATGTACATGTACATGTAAACCACACACACACACAATTTGTTCTATCCCTTTCATTTCACCAGCAGACATGAACATCATGTCATGTACATCAGTCAGTGGTATTCAGTAAACCTCTACTCCTGCATTATTTCACTGTACACACACACACACACACCTTCATACACACTCAGGCACTAAAGCAGCAGACCAGGCTGAGCTCAAAGGGAGGATGTGTGGTTGCCGTGGAGACACAGAGCTGATCACATTTTTGTTCTCACCTTTACTGGATAGTTCCTGTTGTATTATTTTGAATACTTTTTTTCTATTGAAAATAAAAACGCAGAAGCTCTTATATGTGTGGCATCTGTGTGTGTGTGTGTGTGTGTGTGTGTGTGTGTGTGTACACATGCACACATTGCTCTGCAAGCTGAGTAATGGAGCTCTGTCATGCTAGCACTGGACTGAGGAGTATGAAGTCAGTGTCTTTCGCCCTGATCATGGTTCCCTAACAGCTAGACTGTGTTATGCCACCTGCTTGTACAACATCTGTACTGCAGTCTTGCTCGTGAACAAAAATACATTACACACACAACTGAATATTTTGTAATCAGTAATGTGTATTAGGAACCTTTTTAATATATTAATTTACAAACAAACATAGTAAGTCAAGTCATCATGAAAATATAACTTAAAAACAAAGTAAATAAACCTAAATAAGCTGAAGACAGACTCAGTTTAACACAAAGGTTTTTGGACTCATTTTTACATTTTCTTTGAACTATATTTGAAATGAATGTACATAACCATTAAAGGAAGGCCAGCTGACCATGTTTCAAACATGTCACAGAAAATGTGGGCTGAAATAAATGATCATTTATTGTTTTATTGTCATGAGAACTGCCACGAAGGGACGTCTGATAAGATATTAAGAAATAAAAAATGTCTCTCGTCCTTAGTTTTATATATAATAATTAATCATTTGTCCTTACGGGGACTGATAGGGTGATATAAAAGATACTGATAACAACTGGGCATTTGCTCGCAAATGATTCCATAATGTGTTAGTACATAAAACACCAGACTTTCGAATGGATATCTGCTTAAAATGCAACCTGTGGGGCTGGCTGCCATAATGCTTTAAGTGAGTGTCCACTGCAATGTGGAAGGAAAATTCAGTAGCCAGACTGTCTCAAACACAACACACAAACTCCATTTTTACCTCACATGCCCTCACTTGCAGGGGCACATAAGGTTACAATCAGCATTCACTGTGCACATCAGCAGCGTAAAAGGGCCCCTGTGGGCCAGTGCTTGCAGAAAGACTCTCCCACACAGAAATAAATGTGTGTTTGGAGGCAGACAGAGGGAGAGAGGGAGGTGGGCGAAGTAAAAGCGAGAAATTAAGTTGAGGGAGTTGGGAGAGTGAGAATGTGGGAGGAAGAGACGGATGTTGCCCGTTAACCTCAGACAGGAATATGGGCAAGAAAATGTTCTTTTCCACCCTGACGTAAGTACTAATAAAGAGCCCACTCCTCCTTGCTTTGTGTGTTTGTTTTACTGTTTGTGTGTGTGTTTGAGAGAGAGAAATAGAGCCCAAAGTGTGAGAGTCATTGTTGGAAATATGTTCTTGCCTGTAATGTGTGAGTTAAATACAAATATTTGCATAAATCTTGACCAAATTAACATTTATAAATGAGTTTTTCTAAATGATGAAAGCTGTTTGTACAGGTGAAAATATCACAGTTTTGAATGTAAGCACCCCTATAGCAGCCTCTAAATAAATAGTAACTGGGATGTAGTTGTTTAGTGCGACTGTATGTTGGGCTTGTTAGCTTTAACCAGCCAGCTTGCTTTTTTAGAAGTGGTTTGTATCCTATGATTGTATTTAGCTGCTGCCTTATTTATGTAATAGAACTAACTAAATAAATTGTTTAGTTTTTTTTTCTTGTTTTTTTTTTTTTTTTACCTGGAAGCAGCAGAAAAAGGGCTGTAGATTAGTTTTACCTAAATTTAATTATGACTACACACCAAGCAGCAAAGGAGTATTTTCACTATGGGCTGGTGTTTACCTACAATTGTATTTGTTTTTGTTTTGTAATTTTTACAATTTTTCTTCTATTGCATTATAATTTTTTATGGGGTGGTAAGATGGACATTGAGCCTCTGGTTAAAATTCACATTTGATGTAATAACTTGGCATTTTGAGGCAGTTGTGTGGCTTTGTGTGTTTAAAAAAATGTGCTCATGTTCAGATGTGTGCAAGGTGCAACTCGACCTCACGATTTTCCAGTGTAAATGTGCGAGCTAGATGCATGTTTGTGTGTGTGTGTTTGAGAGTGTGCGTGTGTGTGAGAGAGAGAGATAGACAGAGTATGTGTGTGTTTGTGTGTGTGTGAGTACATGCTTTGCCCACATAGGGAGAATGAGTCAGCTCCAAGAGGCAAAGAGATGGATCTCTGCCTTTATGCCCAGAAGGCCTTTGGCTAGTGTATTAACTCTCTCCAGTAGTTTGTGGCTGCCTCATAACCTCTTTGGAGTCATTTACTAGTTAGTGAAAGCACATTCATTTACAAATGTTGCAGCCCCTAACTATTGTGGTCTCTCCCAGTTTGGAGAAGTATAAATGTACAAACTAACTATATTCCTATGTTTTTGTAGCCAGTCCGGCCACTTCTGTCTGTCTGTGCTCTTTTTTCCCACATCTATTTGCATGTAAAGCTTCTCCTTGCAGATCCATACTCTGGATTACCTTGGCAAAGAAGCAGCTCACATGAGGCATGGCTTGAGGTAGAATTAGATGCATTTGCATTCATGCCACACACCCACAAGAAGTGACCTACTTAAATCCCAGGAAGGTAATTGTTCAGTGTAAACACACCATATTTAATCCATGAACAATTATGCAACCGTCTGGATACATCTTATTATCAACAGTAAAATTTGATGGTTCAGCTGCATTGGAAATTATTATATGAATTCCCAGCATCACTGAGCTGACCAACAGTGTTTGAAGTATTGAAATAAATAGCCAGAGAGCGTGATTGCTGTAGTGGTCTGCACTGGTATTGTTTTACTGCAGTCTGCCAAGTTCGCATTAGCTGAGCACGCAGTCAGTCCCCTGAAACAGGAATGGGGGCATGACACTGTGGCTGTGCAGCAGGAACAGTTGTTTAGTGATGTGTGGGACAGTTTCATCAATCTTAGTCATCTGACCAGGATGTGTGGGTTTTCCTCACACTGTCTGAGCCTGACTTCCCCTAACACAAGACTGTGTGTGTGTGAGTGTGTGTGTGTGAGAGAGAAGAGATTTTCAATCATACAACAACAGCACCATCTGCTGGTTCTAGCTTTTGCCATGACATTTGCTCCGAGTCAAGTGCACACCCACTCAGAACTCTCTTCATGAAAAAACATTATCTATAAGGGCTGTACATCACCCTGACAGCATGAAGTCCTAAACCACCCACACACCCAAACACACACACTCACATAAATCAGCTCATTGTACAATGGGCAGAGGGCATATAGGCCCTTCCTCTACTGAAATCACTCTAAGCTGTAGAGAGAGAGTCTCGGCGGACTCCTGTAAGAAGCTACATTTTTAGGTGCTATACTCTAATATCTAATAGTTGAGGCTCCTTACAATGCACACAAAGCTGTCAAATTGTATCATGTGGTAGAAAACAACCTCTTATCTGTTTGTTTTTGTTAAAGAACAATTTCCAGGAAGCGCCTCAATGATTTCTTTATTGTTCCATTTACAAAAATACAACGTGGTACATTTTTCTTCTTGAGTGTGCTGTGTGACGCATTTTTCTATTTGTTGGCAGTAGGTGTAGAGGATTTACCCTGCTATTTAAAGCCAAAGCCCAGAAAGCACCACTTAAACAACTATGTTTCTCTACAACCGCAGTTCACTAAACAAAAAGTTGGCAGATCATAAAACGTGCAAAATACACAACTCTGCCCTTTCTGTCATCCTTTCCACCATAGTTCAATTGCACAATTACACAAGGACAAATGGCAGCATGTCAAGTACGCAACCAAAATTACAAGGCAGATGTTTTGCTGTGTCAGAATTGTGAGCACATAAGCCATTGAATAATGAAACTGTATCATAGACTGAGTAGGTGCTGAAGCCTTACACTGGGCCAAGAGGGTGAGGCTGTTTGTGAGAACTGAGTAGAAAGTGCAGAGCGACGTGTTAAACAGAAGAAGTTGTGCTTGTTTCAGTTCTGTCCTTTTCTTTAAACGTTAACAATCACAGTCCAGTTTGACATAAGCATGGCCCTAGAAGTCACTGTTCATGTGCCCTTCAGCATGTCTGAGCAGAGTCGTCAGCTGTGGCCTGCAAATGATTCGGATCTCTAACCTTTGTTTTAGACATTAGCGATCAGGAAAGCCTTTCTGGAGCAAAATCTTATTTTCTGGGGTTGTAGTATTGGGCAAATGTGGCGTGTGTGTGTTAGCTTCATGTTTTATGTTCTTGGCTGAATTTGGGAAAGCACTAGAGGGAGCTAAGGGATTACTCAGACAGACTGAAACCCCTGTTCTGTCTGTGTCTCTGGTCTATGGTGACTAAGTGCATCCGACAACAGCGAACATGACAGAATACTCTCATTACCTCAACAAAGAGGGAAAACATTACCAGGTGGCAAAGATCCTAGCTTAAAGTCGAGACAGGGACGCAAGTAAGTTGGCTTTGCCAGTCTGTCTGGGAACTATAATTAAAAGAGGTTACTGGCGGGTTACTGTAATCATATGAAAGAGTACAGTATAATATTATAGTAGCATGTAAAGCATGGATGCCAACTTTGGAGAAGGAGGTAAATGTATATTATAAGAGTAATATACAATTGACTCTAATGATCTGCCGCTTTGGAAAGATTGGGAAGTCACTATACTGTGTTTTGTTGCCATATTGGTCACATTGTTAGTGTTATGGTGTCAAGTTGGTTTGGCATTTTTTTCTGTCATGCACTAGTTAGATGTTTTGTTTTGGTTGCATGACTTTTCTGTGTTCAGTCCCACTGACAGTTTGTGATGCCTGGCAATGCAGTGTTTCTTTTTGATTTTCTCTCTGCTGGGAAACAGTCTCCTTCTTAATCATTTTAAATTGATAATCTCATTTGTTTTCTTAATTGCCCACTGACGTAAGCCTATATAAAAAACAGCATTTTATCTCATTCTAGATTTGTATGGGATGTGGCCATCTAAATTTACTGTATCTAAGTTCAGTATGAAAAACATTTCTCTAATCTAAGAATATCATATTATAAGCGCCCTGTTGTGATGCCACATATCTCCAAAACAAAATAAATTGTTCATTTAGCTTTGGAGGAAACTATGACATGTTCTAAGCCCATTGGGAGAGGCTTTGGATTTTTAGAAACTTAGAAAGGTAGAACTTAACATTTTAACCTGTAATCAGTATTTTATAAGACACTTTAATGTAGACATAGGAACATATAAACACGTGTTCAAATCACAGCATTTATAGCAGTCAACAACCTTCAGTCTATGAAGCATCTATAAATGATTTCTTGCGTATGTACACAGAATAAATATGGTTAAACACTGTTGTACAGCCTTTAAAAAGGTCCTCATCCCTTTTTGTAGACATCTAACAGAATTAGAAAAAATAAAGAAGTGTAGCTGTGTGTCCGGCTGATGTCAGAGCTGGTGACTTCATTATCTTCAGCTCTGTACCGTCCAAGCAGCTGTCAAGGTAAAAGGCCTGGGGAAAAAAAGAAAGAAAAAATAAACATGCAGGAAAAAGGTGTAAGGAGGAGAAACTGACCAGACGGACCTAACTAACAGGGTGCAGACACGCACTAATTTAGTGGAAAAAGCCTCACTAATAAACGGGTAAATGCGGACGTTAAGATATTAAGTTTTTCATTTAAAATACTGAAGAACCGAGTGTGTTTTAATAAATAGTATTATTTAAAGCATGCAATGTTGCTGAATGGTCTCTGAATAGTAAAACAGGGTAGGAGGAGTAAAAGTGGTAGGAAGCCCTCTACCATCTACCCACCCCCTCCTTTACCTTCCCTCTCCCTCCTACCGTCTCTCTCTGTCTCTCTCTCTCTCTCTCTCTTGCTCAGTCTCTGTACTGTGGGTTCAGGTCGTGGAGAAACACAGCGGAGTCCGGAAGCCAAGATGCGGGCGCTCGGGGCCGTGGGAGTCGCTGTGCTGTGGGGGCTACTGGCCGCTCTGGTGCCCGGCGTCGTATCGGAGCTAGTGACGCTGGTGCAGGAGCAGCTCAAACCCGAGTCCTCCCTGCTCAAGCCAAAGGTTATGATCGCCGTGGTGGCTCGTAACGCCGCGCACAGCCTGCCACACTACCTGGGCTGCATCGAGAGGCTGGAGTATCCGAAGGAGCGTATAGCGATCTGGTGAGAGACCCACAGACAGCGCTGCACTTTGCTACTTAGTGGCGTTTTATTGGCTGGAGCTTATTTGTGTTTCTGTAAGTTTTTAGACAGTGTTTCTTCTTCAAGTATCAGTATTTCAGTACTCATGATCGTTTGATGGCCGCATCTTTTACATGCTTTCACATCCGCACACAGTGCTGTCGCTGCGTTTTACGGTGCACCGACCTCGCGCTGGCATCCAAATTGCACAGTGCGCGAGAAGATAAAAGAGCTGCTGTCCACGTTCCAGTTCGGATTAACCCTCTATCACTGTTCCCTTCTTATTCAGCACAAACCTGTGGAAACAGGGCTTTAAAACAGCAGGGCTGACAGGTATGAGCAGGGGCCCCACTCCGGGTAGGGCCCTGTTAATAGGGTTGGTATCCGGCAGCACACTGAGATAATACAAAGTTTCAAAGAGGTACCCTGCAGGTGAGGGGATGAAAGGAGACATTGAGTTGGTCTGACAGCGGGACTTAGGTGTGTGTGTGTAATTGAGTTCTGCAAATTCATGCATAAAATGTGTGTGTGTCTGTGTGTTTGTGTGTGTGTGTCCATTTTACAGTCTGCATGTGGGTTATGCATCCTGTCCTCTGGCATTCTTTTGATTTGTTCCCCTTGCTGAATGTGTTGCTTTAGTTTGAAGTAGGACAGTGTGGTTCAAATTCAAAGACCCTCCCCTGAACACACACACATGCAAGCAGGAGAAACTCAACACAAAGAGGGTCCTGTCTCCTTAAAGTAAAGAGCTCAAGTGGCCGAGCTAACAGGGCTTTGTGAATGGTTTAACAAACAGAGAGCGAGTGGCATCTCTCCACACTGCAGGTGCAGCCAGAATAAACCAGTATATGTTCGAAGCAGATCAGTCTCACACAAGTATATTTGTAGTGATAGTTTTACCCAAATGTAACGACAAACTACATAAAAATTACATTTCTCCTAGTTAAAACTGTATTCTCACTAGTCAGAATGATAAGTAAATATATCGAGAATCACATTATTATTAGTAGAAATCTACAACTTTGAATTTACTAGTCAAAACTAATAATTTAAAACCCCTTTATTTAAGTATTTCAACATTTAATATCTAGGCTGGATATAGGCTATGA